>NC_091551.1:19288450-19300950 GCF_042767895.1 Penaeus vannamei | reverse complement strand
TATAAATTGATCCCTATGGAGGCTTGTAAATTCGTTACTGGTAAGTAATAATTCCCCTCTGTGTATACTTGTTAGCGCTGCACATAGCCATTACATTTGGTCGTCTTAAACAAACGAAATAACGATTTTGAATGTTTGTCTTATATATATCCATTGGTCAAGGTACGTAAACAGTGAAATATAATAATGAGTAGTTAGTCAGGCACAACGGTGGTGAATAGTAGTTGGTCTGGGAGGATGGTGATGGTGAGTAGTTAATCTTGGAAGAAGGTGATGGTTATTAGTTAGTCTGGGACATCGGTGGTGGTGAGCAATTAGTCTGGGAGGATGGTGATGATGAGTAGTTAGTCTGAGATGATGATGGTGAGTAGTTAATCTTGGAAGAAGGTGATGGTTAGTAGTTAGTCTGGGACATCGGTGGTGGTGAGCAATTAGTCTGGGAGGATGGTGATGATGAGTAGTTAGTCTGAGATGACGATGATGGTGAGTAGTTGGTCTGGGAAGACGGTGGGGATGAGTATTTGTTCCGATTTGTTTAGGACATTGGTGGAGGGGGCCAACTTTTTGGGACAACGGTGGTGGTTTGCTTGGAACAGCAATAAATACAAATAGTTCTATAATTTCGACGGTTTGATACACGCTATGGTGCATTATATGATAGTATTACAAATGTACTGTTTAACCGATGGTCACCAGGCAATTTTGTTTTTCACAGACTGGATGACCCCAGGAAAGATGCAGATCATCATCATTCTTTTGGATAAGGAACCGGTCGACGACGCATGTTAAACACTACTCGCCTTCTGGAAACTACTGGACAAACCTTCAACGTGAATTAGTGTAAGATTTAATCTTAGTTATTCTATGAACATACCAGAAGCCTTCGGGCGTAGCTGCATATCATTGAATCGCCTAATACAAAATATACTAAATTTACAACCACTGTTATTACTGCTAAAATGCATTAATCAGATATTCATTAGGAATATTCCGAATTAAATGTGTTCTCCAATAGTGATGTCGAATTCAAATTTCCATATTTTGCTCTGCTTGTATGCAATACATTATTCTTTTTGATATTCCGAATTGGATGTGTATTTCTACATAAGTACCGAGGTGCTATTCATGTTATTGTTCAATCCTAGGCTTAGGTTCTGTTGTAAATTTAGTTATGATATAGTTTTTTAAGATGTAGAATATTGTACTCTTTAATTTGGTCAATGACTTACGTCTAAGTTGACACGGTGGCCTCCCAGTTAGTGTGAATTTTCAACATATATACTAGCGTTAAGGATGGTGGCTCCCAGTAAGTGTGTTGATCCTATATATAGTACTTTGAAAGTTGGTCCAGTTGTCGATGAAGGTAATTCATAAGTTTCGGACACATCTTTCAGTGTACCCATATAATGTATTTACTGTATTAATGTAATTTGGTCCCATGTATATTCATATATGGTGACGGTGGGCGAGTGCGCACTTTGTGCTAGTCTAACATATTAACTACCTCAGGTATTAGGCTTAAATTGTATGTCTATTTAGGCACATCGTGTGTACAAAGACGTTGTGACGTTCGCATTTCGTATTATGTGCAGTATACGTGTTTACATTTGTATGTATGTCAATATATGGGGACACACGTTTGCGTTTATTCATATACATGTATGGGTATATGCACAGGTGTGTAAACGTTTACACATATATGGATATTTGTTTTTCATATACATATGCGTTTACTTTTGTCTTTGTAATGCAAATGTGTCTTCCTATGCTAGAATCCAAATTGGTGCTACTAGTTAAGGTCTATCTGCTGTATTTTTTGCAATAAATACATGTTAAGTATGCGGTATTTTGGTATCTACTAGCACGACGATTTTCAGCATATCAGATTAGTAATGATAATGATCATAAAAAATGTTAATGATAATCATAATAACAATATCAATGATAATGATCATAATGACAATAATAGTCTTAAATAATATACGTTTATGCGCGCGCGCACACACACACACACACACACACACACACACACACACACACACACACACACACACACACACACACACACACATATATATATATATATATATATATATATATATATATATATATATACTTGTATGTATACGCGTGGAATTCGATAGCTCAAGCAATATCGAGTCTTATAATTCAAGGAACATATCTTAATAGTCCGGGTATCATGCAAGTATTATATTGCCAAACGGATATACTAACAGTCCTTGCTGTACCTCCTGAATGAATTAGCGCAATCATCAACCTTTCTTGGTGTCAAGGAGGACATGACATGCTATCCGTAAACAAAGCCTCCTTGGCGGAGGCAATATTACCAAGGCAATAGGAGTAACCAATGAGATAATTAAAAATATCCTGGAAGAGGACTATGATCCAGATCATCAAAATTGAATGGCATCTTTAAGTTAGGCTAACCCACACCTCTTCATAACTATTCGAAGTATCCTGCTAACGAACAAACAAAAGCATAACCTTATTGGTGGAGGTAATGATCACAAAGAAAAAATAACAATAGTATTAATGATAATGAAAATCGTGATAATAATAATGATGATAATGATAATATTGCTACTACTACTAATAATAAGGATAACAGTACAAGCAACAATAAT
This sequence comes from Penaeus vannamei, assembly GCF_042767895.1. Classification (NCBI taxonomy): domain Eukaryota; kingdom Metazoa; phylum Arthropoda; class Malacostraca; order Decapoda; family Penaeidae; genus Penaeus; species Penaeus vannamei. The sequence goes on along the minus strand of NC_091551.1, from coordinate 19,298,305 downwards.
GATAGCAATGATAATAATAGCAATAATAATCAATACGATAAAATCAACAACAATAATATTGTTTATAATCATAATCATAACCATATTCATGATAATCAAAATTATCATAATAATGAACGTACTACTACTACTAGTACTACCACTAATGATACTAATCGTAATAATAATACTAATCGTGATGATAATAATTGTAATAATGATAATAATCGCAATAACAAGAACAACAACACTAACAAAAATGGTAATGATAAAAATGATGATATCAATAATTATGTCTATGACTATGATTATGATAACGATAATATCAACAATATTAATTAGACTAATAATGTGATAACAGAGATGATAAAAAATACATTAATAATACTAATGATAATGATAATAGAAATGATAAAAAATACAATAATACTAAAAATAAAGATAATAAAAATTATCAAAATAACAGTCGTTGAAATATTGATATTAAGAATGATAAGAAAAAACAATAATAAAAACAGTGATAACAACAATAATAATTACAGTTATTACAACAACAATGATTATAACAGTTATACCAACAACAATAATAATAATAACAGTTATAACAACAACAATCATAACAGTGATAACAACAACAATGATAACAGTGATAACAACAACAATAATAACAGTGATAACAACAACAATAATAACAGTGATAACAACAACAATAATAACAGTGATAACAAAATTAATGGTAACAGTTATAACAACAAGGATAATAACTGATAACAAAAAGAATAATAACAGTGATAACAAGAATAATAACTGATAACAAGAATAATAATAGTGATAACAGGAATAATAACAGTGATAACAACAAGAATAATAGCAGTGATAACAAGAATGATAACAGTGATAACAACAAGAATAATAGCAGTGATAACAAGAATGATAAAAGCGATAACAACGAAAATGACAGTGATAACAATAATAATAACAGTAATTAGTCTAGGACAGTGATAACAATAATAATAGTAGGTAGCCTAGGACATAGAGAACAAGGATAATAATAACTGATAAAAACAATAACATTGATAACAACATTAATAACAATGGTAATAACAATGATAACAATGATAATGATAACAATGGTAACAATGGTAACAATGGTAACAATGGTAACAATGATAACAATGATAATGATAACAATGGTAACAATGGTAACAAGGATAACAATGATAATAATGATAACAATGATAATGATAACAATAATACCAGTGATCATAATAATGATAATAAGAATGATAACAATAATACCAGTGATCATAATAATAATAATGATAACAATAATACCAGTGATAAAAATAATAATAAGAATGATAATAACAATAATACCAGTGATCATGATAATAACAATGATAACAATAATAACAATGATAATAACAACTATAACAGTGATAATAATAACAACTATAACAATGATAATAATAACAATGATAAAAATTACAATAATAACAAAGATAATAATAACAATGATAACAATGATAACAATAATAACTGATAAAAAGGATAACAATGATAATAATAAATGATAACAATAATAACAAAGATAATAATAACAACGATGGCAATAATAACAATGATAACAATAATAACTGATAAAAATGATAACAATGATAACAATAATAACTGATAACAATAATAACTGATAACAATAATAACTGATAATAATAACTGATAACAATAATAACAATGATAATAATAATAATAATAATAATAATAATAATAATAATAATAGTAATAGCAATAATAACAATGATAACAAAAATGACAATGATAATGATAACAATGATAAAAATGATAATGATAACAATGATAACAATGTTAACAATGATGACAATGATAACAATGATAACAAAGATAATAACAATGATAACAATGATAATAACAATGATAACAGTAATAACAATGATAACAGTAATAACAATGATAACAGTAATAACAATGATAACAGTAATAACAATGATAACAGTAATAACAATGATAACAGTAATAACAATGATAACAGTAATAAAAACGATAATAATGATAACAATAATAACAATGATACCAATAATAACAATAATAATAATAATAATGATAACAATAATAACAATAATAAAAATGATAATTACAATGATAACAAAAATGATAATGATAACAAAAATGACAATGATAAGAAAAATGACAATGATAACAAAAATGACAATGATAACATAAATGACAATGATAACAAAAATGACAATGATAACAAAAATGACAATGATAACAAAAATGACAATGATAACAAAAATGACAATGATATCAAAAATGACAATGATAACAAAAATGACAATGATAACATAAATGACAATGATAACAATGATAACAATAATAACAATGATAATAACAATGATAACAATAATAACAATGATAACAATAAGAATAATAATAATGATAACAATAATAACAATGATAATAATAACAATGATAACAATAATAACAATGATAACAATAATGACAATGATAACAATGATAACAATAATGACAATGATAACAAAAATTACAATGATAACAATGATAACAATAATAACAATGATAACAATGATAACAAAAATAACAATGATAATAATAATAACAATGATAACAATAATAACAATGATAATAATAGCAATGATAACAATAATAACAATGATAATAATAATAATGATAACAATAATAACAATGATAACAATAATAACAATGATAACAATAATAACAATGATAACAATGATAACAATAATAACAATGATAACAAAAATAACAATGATAGCAATAATAACAATAATATAAATAATAACAATGATAACAATAATAAAAATGATGACAATAATATTAATGATAACATTATTATCAATGATAATAATAATAATGATAACAATAATAAGAATGATAACAATAATAATAATGATAATAATGATAACAATGATAAAAATAATAATAATTATAACAATAATAACAATGATAACAATAATAATAATGATAATAATAATGATAACAATGATAAAAATAATAATAATTATAACAATAATAACAATGATCACAATATTAACAATGATAACAATAATAACAATGATAACAATAATAACAATGATAACAATAATAACAATGATAACAATAACAATAATAATAACAATGATAATAATAACAATGATAACGATAATAACAATGATAACAATAATAACAATGATAATAATAACAATGATAATAATAACAATGATAATAATAACAATGATAACAATGATAACAATGATAACAATGATAACAATAATAAGAATAATAACAATGATAACAATAATAACAATGATAAAAATAATAATAATGATAACAATAATAACAACAATAAAATGATAACAATAATAACAACAATAAAATGATAGCAATAATAACAATGATAACAATGATAACAATGATAACAATGATAACAATGATAACAATGATAACAATGATAACAATGATAACAATGATAACAATGATAACAATGATAACAATGATAACAATGATAACAATGATAACAATGATAACAATAATAACAATAATAACAATGATAACAATAACAATAACAATGATAACAATGATAACAATAATAATAATGATAACAATAATAATGATGACAATAATAATGATGACAATAATAACAATGATAACAATGATAACAATGATAACAAAATTAACAATGATAATAATAATGATAACAATAATAATAATGATATCAATAATAACAATGATAACAATAATAATCATGATAACAATAATAACCATGATAACAATAATAACAATGATAACTAATAAAAATGATGACAATAATAACAATGATAAAATTAATATCAATGATAACAATAATAAGAATGAAAACAATAATAAGAATGATAACAATAACAATGATAACAATAATAAAAATAACAATGATAACAATAATAACAATGATAACAATATTAACAATGATAACAATAATAACAATGATAACAATAATAAAAATGATAACAATGATAACAATAATAACAATGATAGCAATAATAACAATGATAACAATAATAACAATGATAACAATAATAACAATGATAACAATAATAACAATGATAACAATAATAACAATGATAACAATAATAACAATGATAACAATAATAACAATGATAACAATAATAACAATGATAACAATAATAACAATGATAATAATAACAATGATAACAATAATAACAATGATAACAATAATAAAAATGATGACAATGATAACAATGATAAAATTAATATCAATGATAACAATAATAAGAATGATAACAATAATAAGAATGATAACAATAATAACAATGATAACAATAATAACAATGATAACAATAATAACAATGATAACAATAATAACAATAATAACAATGATAACAATAATAACAATGATAACAATAATAACAATGATAACAATAATAACAATGATAATAATAACAATGATAACAATAATAACAATGATAATAATAACAATGATAACAATAATAACAATGATAACAATAATAACAATGATAACAATAATAACAATGATAACAATAATAGCAATGATAACAATAATAACAATGATAACAATAATAACAATGATAACAATAATAACAATGATAACAATAATAACAATGATAACAATAATAACAATGATAACAATAATAACAATGATAACAATAATAACAATGATAACAATAATAACAATGATAACAATAGTAACAATGATAACAATAATAACAATGATAACAATAATAACAATGATAACAATAATAACAATGATAACAATAATAACAATGATAACAATAATAACAATGATAACAATAATAACAATGATAACAATAATAACAATGATAACAATAATAACAATGATAACAATAATAACAATGATAACAATAATAACAATGATAACAATAATAACAATGATAACAATAATAACAATGATAACAATAACAATGATAACAATAATAACATTAATAACAATAATAACAATGATAACAATAATAACAATAATAACAATAATAACAATAATAACAATGATAACAATAATAACAATAATAACAATAATAACAACAATAACAATGATAACAATAATAACAATGATAACAATAATAACAATGATAAAAATAACATTGATAACAATGATAACAATAATAACAATGATAACAATGATAACAATGATAACAATAATAACAATGATAACAATAATAACAATGATAACAATAATAACAATGATAACAATAATAATAATGATAACAATAATAACAACGATAACAATAATAACAACGATAATAATAACAACGATAACAATAATAACAATGATAACAATAATAACAATGATAACAATAATAACAATGATAACAATAATAACAATGATAACAAGAATAACAATGATAATAATAACAATGATAACAATAATAACGATGATAACAATAATAACAATGATAACAATAACAAGGATAACAATAATAACAATGTTAACAATAATAACAATGATAACAATAATAACAATGATAACAATAATAACAATGATAACAATAATAACAATGATAACAATAATAACAATGATAACAATAATAACAATGATAACAATAATAACAATGATAACAATAATAACAATGATAACAATAATAACAATGATAACAATAATAACAATGATAACAATAATAACAATGATAACAATAATAACAATGATAACAATAATAACAATGTTAACAATAATAACAATAATAACAATGATAACAATAATAACAATGATAACAATAATAACAATGATAACAATGATAACAATGATAACAATAATAACAATGATAACAATAATAACAATGTAAAAATAATAACAATGATAACAATAATAACAATGTAACAATAATAACAATGATAACAATAATAACAATGATAACAATAATAACAATGATAACAATAATAACAATGATAATAATAACAATGATAACAATAATAACAATGATAACAATAATAACAATGATAACAATAATAACAATGATAACAATAATAACAATGATAATAATAACAATGATAATAATAACAATGATAATAATAACAATGATAATAATAACAATGATAATAATAATAACAATGATAACAATAATAAAAATGATAACAGTAATAAAAATGATAACAATAATAACAAGGATAACAATAATAACAAGGATAACAATAATAACAATAATAACAAGGATAACAATAATAACAAGGATTGCAATAATAAGAAGGATAACAATAATAACAAGGATAACAATAATAACAAGGAAACAATAATAACAAGGATAACAATAATAACAAGGATAACAATAATAACAAGGATAACAATAATAACAAGGATAACAATAATAACAAGGATAACAATAATAACAAGGATAACAATAATAACAAGGATAACAATAATAATGATAACAATAATAACAATAACAATAAAAACAATGATAACAATAATAACAATGATAACAATAACAAGGATAACAATGATAACAAGGATAACAATAATAACAAGGATAACAATAATAACAAGGATAACAATAATAACAAGGATAACAATAATAACAAGGATAACAATAATAACAAGGATAACAATAATAACAAGGATAACAATAATAACAAGGATAACAATAATAACAAGGATAACAATAATAACAAGGATAACAATAATAACAAGGATAACAATAATAACAAGGATAACAATAATAACAAGGATAACAATAATAACAAGGATAACAATAATAACAAGGATAACAATAATAACAAGGATAACAATAATAACAAGGATAACAATAATAACAAGGATAACAATAATAACAAGGATAACAATAATAACAAGGATAACAATAATAACAAGGATAACAAGGATAACAATAATAACAAGGATAACAATAATAACAAGGATAACAATAATAACAAGGATAACAATAATAACAAGGATAACAATAATAACAAGGATAACAATAATAACAAGGATAACAATAATAACAAGGATAACAATAATAACAAGGATAACAATAATAACAAGGATAACAATAATAACAAGGATAACAATAATAACAAGGATAACAATAATAACAAGGATAACAATAATAACAAGGATAACAATAATAACAAGGATAACAATAATAACAAGGATAACAATAATAACAAGGATAACAAGGATAACAATAATAACAAGGATAACAATAATAACAAGGATAACAATAATAACAAGGATAACAATAATAACAAGGATAACAATAATAACAAGGATAACAATAATAACAAGGATAACAATAATAACAAGGATAACAATAATAACAAGGATAACAATAATAACAAGGATAACAATAATAACAAGGATAACAATAATAACAAGGATAACAATAACAAGGATAACAATAATAAAAAGGATAACAATAATAACAAGGATAACAATAATAACAATAACAATAAAAACAATGATAACAATAATAACAATGATAACAATAACAAGGATAACAATAATAACAAGGATAACAATAATGACAGTGATAATAACAATGATAACAGTGATAATAATAACAGTGATCATGATAATAATAGCAGTGATCATAATGATAACAATGATGGAATTGCCAATAATCATGAATACGATAATGTTAATGATATTGTTAGTAATAATGTTAATGATATTGTTAGTGATAATGTTAATGGTAATAATAATGGCAATGATAATGTTAATGATAATGATGATGCTAGTGTTAATTATAATGAAAATGTTACTGCTATTCATTGATGCTATTAATAATATTAATGATAATGAGGAAGATGATTAGAAGGCTTATGAAAATGATAATACATCATCATATGTAAAGCGTTATGGAATGAATGTAAAACATATTTTGTAAAACAAAATGTTTTCGTTTTAAACATTTTCTTCTAATCTCACCATTGTTTTTAAAGCGTGTTTCGAAATAGCTCTGTGATATAATAAGCCATCAGTTTCATTTCCGGATTCAATTAAATGTTTGACCTTATGTGACCTGGGTCTTGGGGTTCCGAGGACAAGTGTGGAGTTCATTGGTTCGAGGAATGAGGGCGGGGCTTAGAGAGTGGACATTTCATCACAGTACTTAAAGGGCAAGAAGTGAAAACTTCAGACACACAAGACAACACACACATACAGTGTCTTCCTCCTCTTCCTCTTGTGTCAGAGGGAGGAAGAGGAGGAGGGACTTGTTCACGTCATCCCAACTGGTGCTTCATATCCAGTTCATTGTGGTGCAGAAATCAGAAAGTACGAAATACTTCAGATGATCGCGAGCGGCAGGTGGTGGTGAGTAGTTAGTCTGGGACAACGGTGGCGGTGAGCAGTTAGTCTGGGACAACGGTGGTGGTGAGTAGTTAGCCTGGGACAACGGTGATGATGAGTAGTTAGTTTGGGACAACGGTGGTGTTGAGTAGTTAGTCTGGAACAACGGTGGTGGTGAGCTGTTAATCTGTGGCAACGGTGATGGTGAGTAGTTAGTCTGGGACAATGGTGGTGGTGAGTAGCTAGGTTGGGACAACGGTAATGGTGAGTCTGGGACAACAGTGGTGGTGAGTAAAGTTAGCTTGGGACGACGGTGGTAGTCAGTAGTTAGTCTGGGGCAACGGAGGTGGTGAATTCTTAGTCTGGGACAACGGTGGTGGTGAGTGGTTAGTCTGGGACAACGGTGGTGGTGAGTGGTTAGTCTGGGACAACGGTGGTGGTGAGTAGTTAGTCTAGGACAACGGTGGTGGCGAATCCTTAGTCTGGGACGACGGTGGTGATGAGTAGTTTCTTTGGGACAAAGGTGGTGGTGAGTAATTTGTTTGGGAAAAGGGTCATGGAGAGTAGTCATTCTGGAACTATGTTGACGGCACGTAGTTAGTCTGGGACAACGGTAGTTGCGAGTATTTATTCCGAGTAGTGAAAAGTAGTTTAAGACATTGGTGGAGGGTACCATCTTTTTTTGCGACAACGGTAGTGGATTTCTTGGAATAACAATATATGGAAATGGTTATCTAATTTTGTTAGTGGTACACGCTATGGTACATTTACTGATGATACTGTAAATGCATGTTAATGTAAACCTAATGTGAACTAGTGACCATTCGTGAGAGTATCATTTACTTCACTGTACTGAGTAACCGATGGTCACCAGGCAATTTTGCTTTCCACAGACTGGATAACCCCAAGAAGGATGCAGATCATTAGCCTTTCTTTTGGATAAAGAACCGGTCGACGACGCAGCTTAAACATAACTCGCCTTCTGGAAACTACTGGATAAACCTTCAACGTGAATTAGTGTAAGATTTAGTCTTAGTTACTCTAAGAACATATCAGAAGCCTCCGGACATAGCTGTATATTATTCAGTCTCCTTAATTCAAAATATACTAAATTTGCAACCACTTACTAGTACTACCATTAATCATAGATTCAAAAGTAATATTCCGAATTAAATGTGTTCAATAGTGTTGAGTTCGGATTTACATATGTTCTGCTTGTATGCAATACATTATTCTTTTTGATATTCTGTATTGGACGTATTCCTGCATAAATACCGAGGTGATATTCATGTTATTGTTCAATCTTAGGCTTAGGTCCTGTTGTAAATTTAGTTATGATATAGTTGTTTGAGATGTAGGATATTGTAGTCTTTAATTTGGTCAATGACTTACGTCTAAGTTGACACGGTGGCCTCCCAGTTAGTGTGAGTTTTCAGCATGTATACTAGCGTTAAGGTTGGTGGCTCCCAGTAAGTGTGTTGATCCTGTAGATAGCACTTAGAAGGTTGGTCCAGTTATCGATGAAGGCAATTCATAAGTCTACCCATATAACATATTTACTGTATTATTGTAACTCGGTCCCA
>NC_091551.1:19278450-19280950 GCF_042767895.1 Penaeus vannamei | reverse complement strand
CACACACACACACACACACACACACACACACACACACACACACACACACACACACACATATATATATATATATATATATATATATATATATATATAGATATATATACATATATATATATATATATATATATATATATACATATATATATATATGTGTGTGTGTGTGTGTCTGTCTGTATTTATTCATTTACTTATTTATTTATTTATATACATTCATATACACATATATGTATGTGTGTGTATTTAGTCAAGGTTGCAGTTGGAAGATGTAGTTTGATGATATGAAATCTGAGGCACAATCGCATTTTTATGCTTGTATTTCCAATCTTCTCCGTGTACCGCAAGCAGGGATTAGCGCAATTGGAAAACTTTTCTTAACTTTAAAATTAGGCATGACCTGACGTCATCTAGGATATTCACATATGCCCGTGTTACTGTTATGTATATGCAGAGGCACGCACACATGCCTATGTATAAACACACGCATTCTACAGCTTTTCTAGGACAAGCATAAACTAAATGCACACACAAATAATAAGTACTTCCACGATATGAACTGAAGATTAACATTCGTGTTGAATGCATTTTGTGGAAATGTCCCTTGTTCGTATTTATGTACACAAAAGTGTCTACACTGATTTCCTTAAATGCTATTTTTCTGGAGTCAGGTCATGACATTTAACACCAAGGACAGGTCCTAATTGTGTTAATCCCTTCGCGAGGTACCCAAAAGAGACTGACATCAGTTTTTGAAGCAGTATTGATATGCAAGAAAATAGGCTTTAACTTTGTTGATTACTTACGTTCGATAAGGACATAAATTATACCTCCATCATTAAAATTTGTTCCCAGGCATATGAAAGCATGGGAGCCCAAAGTGGGCCAGATCAATTGCTCGACAATGTGTTTATTATAATTTTTTCTCAGTTAAAATCCTTATATATAGCATGAGCATCGACATATCCACGTCATCTCTATATCATGACTGTGTTTTCTTCAACGTGATGATATAGATGATTATGTTATAGATGAACGCTTAAAATTACAAAATATTTGACAAATGAAATTGATCAGAGACTTCCTGTGAACACGCATACCCTCATAGTAAAGCAGTAGCGATGGGAGAGGGCGCATTTTATGGTAGTGTGGCATTGTAAGGACCTCAGGTATTACCCATAGCTTATGATAAGATCAAATATATATGGGGGTGTATATGTGTGTGCTAATTAAATGAAAGCAAGATTGACTGAAACGTACTTGAGTATTTTGTTTGTATTGCGACATTCTTTTTTGGGCAAGAAATATGATTATCTGGATGGAAACGTATTACAAAAAAAAAAGGTTCAAGGAATAATTAAAGTTTACATAAAATGTCTAACTGGCATACGTTTCCCTGTGCACTATAGATCTGATAAGAACTGATAAAATATCTAAACATGTCATAGCTATATTTGAAACGTATTCCGAACGCATATATATACACCAAAATGTTTTATAACGATATCGTTCCGTAACAGTGTTTGTCGCATGAAGTTAATGGAAATACTTTACATATTTACATAATGACTAATATTTCCAATAAATTGTATTCTCTAGACCTTCCTAAGTATGTTGTTTTCTTAATAATGTGGTTTTTATCAATGTTTCTGAAGTGCTGATACAGTATAGCCTTATCACCAAGACCGTATTATAGTCATTTATTACACCATAATAAACTCCACAGGATTTTTATCCAGGAGTGCCAGTTGGTGACATGCGCAGTTTACACAGTCCTATTTTCATTTGGTTAAGAAATACACGACTGTCATGGCAGTGCTAATTTGTTTAGATGATCGACCTTAATGTTTGACCGCGAGTGTGACCTGAAGAAAGAGGTACAGACCAGTATTTTTCTTCATAACGAGAATTTCGCAAATCATATGAAAATATAAATAACGTAGACGTTTGGTACAATTTCATGAAATATGATGTTTATGCGTGAACTGCAATATGCAACCTGCAGAATGACGCTCGTAATATAAATAACATTCATTTCTCGGGTGACTGCATATGTTCTCTGTCTTGTTTTGGATAAATGATTCCTTCCTGAACTTCGTTTTGAAGAGTTTGGATTTACACAGACATGCTCGTAGCTTCCCCCAGTCTCCTTTGGGTCCCTCACGAAGGGATTAGCACAATTATGAACTTGGCCTTGGTGTTAAATGTCACGACCTGACTCCAGGAAAAATTATTAATAGACATGCACTAATCTGCAAAGATAAAAAGAAACATTGCCATAATAAGCACTGAACATGAACGTTCATCTTTAGCTCATATTATGGCTGCATTTATTTTACATGAGTTTGCATTTTCTTTAACTTTACCTAAAGAAAATTCACAGTAGAATGTGTATGTTTATTCCCATGAATGCGTGCAGGTCTCTGTATATACGTGCCAGTAACAAAGACATATGTATATATCCTGGCTGATGTCAGGTTATGACCAGTTCTAACCTTAAGAA
>NC_091551.1:19265950-19273450 GCF_042767895.1 Penaeus vannamei | reverse complement strand
AACAATAATAATAATGATGACAATAATAATAATGATGACAATAATAATAATGATAACAATAATAATAATGATAGCAATAATAATAATGGTAACAATAATAATGATAATAATAATAATAAAGATAAGAATAATAATAATGATAACAATAATAATAATGATAATAATGATAATGATAATAATAATAATGATAATAATAACAATTATGATAATAATAATAATGATAATAACAATAATATCAACAACAACAACATATATATATATATATATGATAATAACAACGAAAATAATGACACTGATAACCATGGCTATAATTATGATTAATGATGATATTGGTATTGATAATGATGAGAATAAATTTGATATCCTTTATGATAATGGCAACAGCAAGAACATAATAATAATGATGATAATAATAGCAATATTGATATAATGCTATGGTCATTGGTGACGTTATTGTCTCTCAACCTCACAGTGTTAATAAATCTTTAGAATAAAAAAATAAAAAGGACAATATATTAGATACAGATCACCACCAAAATTTAATGGCATCTAAGTTGGGCTAAGACACACCTCTAGTAACTACTTCATAAAATAATATTCATAAATATCCGACTCATCTTGCTAACCATATAACTAACTAGCCAACGCTACCAAAAAATATAACCTGATTGGAGGATGTGATCATTATAATGATAACAATATCAATGATAACAAAAATAATAGCTATGATAGTGATAATAGTAACAAAAATAACAGTGTTTAAAAATATCACTATTATCATCTTCATTGTCTTTGTAAACATGATTGTCATCATTACTACTTATAGTAATAAATATACTAATGGCGACAATAACAATGGGGATAATAACAAGTGGATGATAATGATAATCATGATAGTGATAATAATCATGATAATGATAATAATTATGATAATGATAATAATAAAGACAATGATGATGGTAACCTTAACGATATTGATAATGATAATAGTAATGATATTATCAAAACTAATAATAATTATATGCATTCAAAGAGCACATACCTCCGCCATTGAAATAGGGTTTTTGAAAATCTGCTAACCAACTAACCAACGAACAAACAAACTAACTAACTAAGTAACCAACGCTATAAAAAAATAAAATGATGATAATCGCAATGATAATAATATTGATGATGATGATGATAAAAGTAATAGTGATGGCAATAAAAGTGATGATTATGATAATGATAATAATATTTTTAACAATGATAATAACAGTGATAATGATGATAAAAGTGTTGATTATGATAAAGATAATAATATTATTAATAATGATAATAATAATAAAAGTGTGATTATGATAGGGATAATATCTTAATAAGGATATATATTTTTAAATGAGGATAATATTTTTAATAATGATAATATTTTTAATAATGATAATATTTTTAATAATGATAATATTTTTAATAATGATAATATTTTTAATAATGATAATATTTTTAATAATGATATTTTTAATAATGATAATATACATTTTTTGGATAATGAAGATATATATATTTTTAATAATTATGATATATATATTTAATAATGATAATATATATATATATATATATATATATATATATATATATATATATATATATATATATATATATATAAAAGATGGAAACAATGCACTACTGCATTTCATGATAAAAATGCGGCAGTGCATTGTTTCCATCTTTCATTAATATACCTGAGGTTATCTGATTTGGGGTTTGATCTGCTTTCCATAAGTCCCGAATGGACTGTGTGTAAAATCTCGTTATACTTACTCAGGTATGAGTAGTTAGGTAAAATCCATGGCGCTAGATTGCACCTGGTTAAACAATCCTTTTGCTGAGTGGTGGAGTAATGGATAGAGCGGCCGCCTCACGATCTGGCGACGCGGGATCGATCCCCTAACAGAGAGGTTTATATATATATATATATATATATATATATATATATATATATATATATATATATATATATGTGTGTGTGTATATATATATATATGTATATATATGTATATATATATATATATATATATATATATATATATATATATATTAATAATGATATACATATTTTTAAAAATAATGATGATATTTATTTAGTAATGACAATATTTTTTTAATACTGATATTTTTCCTGATAATGATATATATATATTTTTTTATAATGATATATATTTTTTTCAAGACATAATTTTCTTTAATACTGATGATATTCTTAAAACTACTGATGATATTCTCTTAATAATATTTTTAATACTGATAATTTTTTAATCATGGTAATATATTTGAGATAATGATAATATTTTTGATAATGATAGTGATATTGGGGATTATGGTAATGCTGACGATAATAACAATATTCATGAGGGTAATGAGATGATCCGTATAGTACGAAGGCTAATATTCATAGTAGAATGATACTAGAAAAGTTATATATAGTAATAATAACAAGAATAGGGATACTAATATCAATAAAGAAAGTTGATTATATGAGTTTGAATCAGAGACGTTAATGAGGTTAAAATGTTTTCATAAGATATGATGAACTTCTTATATGATCATAAGTCTGTCTTGCTTTAAGAAAGGTAAACTTTTTCCCTTTTTTTTCCTTTAACGACTGATCATCGTCTTTGGACTACTTCCGATTACGCTCAGAGAATTGACCTCGTGTGACCTGATGCTTCGTCATTCCGAGGAGCCGTGATCTGATTGGTCGAGGAAAGTGGGCAGGGCTTGGAGAAAGGAGTTCCGGTTACGAAGGTATTTCAAAGACAAGGGTGTGGTAAAAAGAATTGACACGAAAGACAAAGAAGAGGATCTGCTTCTCTCTCCTCTTCCTCCTTTAACAGGGGAAGGGAAGCCAGTCAAACTTTACTTACATTTGTTAGTCAGTTCGCCAGTCTAGTCGACAAGGAACATGAAATCGATTTTTGATTCCAACGTTCCTGTCACTCATTTATATTTATCCTTAAATCGCTCAGCGTTGTCATTTGTTCTGATCTATTCAGAAAGTGCTTCCAAGATCCAGACGAAGAAGAAAAAAAAACACATCTAAAGGCTTGCCAGGCTGCTGTTGCCAATAGCATTTATGAAGATAAGTTCTCATTAGTATAGGAAGAGGTGTGTTACATGTTTTCCTTGGACTTTGTTGATAGGCAATAGTGATGGGAAGTAGTATGATGGGCAACGGCGATGGGAAGTAGTGTGATGAGAATAGGGGATGGGAAGCTGTGTGTTGGGCAACGGTGATGGAAAATAGTATAATGGTCAAAAGTGATGGGAAGTAATTAGATGGGCAAAGGTAGTGGGACGTAGTTAACTTGAAACAGATTTGGATTATAGATTGTTTGGCGACTGTAGCTTCTCTTTATTCCGGTTTACTTTTTCAGTATTAGATTGAATTATCATTAAAAGCACACGATTCTACGTTCGAAGCAGTGTGAACTATTGATCATTGCGTAAAGGCTGATAATTGTATCTATTGCACAATGAATTCAGTAATCGCTTCGGAATTTCTAGTCTACAGATTAAGAAGGGCGTCGTATTCGGCCAACCACAGAGGCCGATGCCGGAAAATGATCACTGGTCTTGCGCTCCGTTCTCTTGCACAGGAGCCGTCAACGAAGCCTGACAGGGAGGACGTTAATCTGAAAACCTGCTGGGCAAAGCTGACTCAATCTCCAGTTTGACACGGATCATTCAGGTGAATAATCACACGTATGGGATAATATTAAGATCTACTAGTTTCTTAAATTGGCACGGTGGCTTCCCAGTTAGTGAGGATAATGAAGGTGAAGCAGAGCTTTTATGTGGATATTATGTCGCTTTATTCAGTTGTGGTCCCTATGTCTTTTACACATGGTGACGGTGGGCGGGTGCGCGTTTAGTCTTAGTCTACCAAAGTAACACCTAGGTAAAGTAATATGGATGCATTTATATTTACTTTATTTCTTAACTTGCCTTAGTCCATGCGTCATTTTATACATATATACACGTTTAAGTGTTTATGCATATAACGCATTCATGTTTGTTTGTATGTGAGCTCGTGAGTACATGTTTTTTTCCGTTTTGCAAGACCGAATCTTTAGCAGGATATAATTTCGTTTATAGTTGTTCTATGATTTATTTTAGATTGATGCTGTTTTATATAAGGTTTACAGATTATGATAGTAATAATACTTTTAGTATGAAGGTTCACACATGCAGAATCAGCAGCAATTCATAGTTTGACTGCCTTTCTTTAGCATGAAGCATTTGGCGCTGTATCCTGATATACTTTTTATCGTCACATTCATTACGTCCAGCGTCTAGTTTGGTATTATATCCTAGTTATTTAGGGAATCTCAATTTTTCTCTTGCCCATCATATTGTTATAAATTTCATAAATAAATGTGTATTTGAACAGCTTCGCATGTGCTGAGTATTATTATTTTAATATTGCACGATCTTAGAAATAGAATGTATATCTGTACTCGTTTCACTTATACACAGTGCGATTGTTGTGATTCTTCAAAACTACGTATTCAACAATAACCTTATATGAACTTGTATATGAAAAAAAATAAGATTTATGTCTTTATTTTCACCCGCATTTGTTTTCATCACCATTATAATTTTTCAAATAAGGAATGAGATTTTACATCTTTCATCTGCCATATGAACTAGCATCAAATCGAACTTTTAATTGATTAATGGAATCCTTATTAAAATTAGGATTCACGGAAATACATAAAGAGGCTCCTACCTACCAATGATACAGTCAAAATAATAACAATTATAATGGCAATGATGATAGTCACTGAACTGTAAAATGTGCCTCTGAAATAGATGATCAGGCTAACAGTGATTTTAATATTAGGTAATTAATAATGCTTGATGCCGTGTTGATCATAATTGTAGTGTATTAACAAATCTGATACTGACAGAAATGATATCAATAATAACAGTCAATGACAACACAAAAAAGCCTTATAAGAACGTCAGAAATAGAAATAACTGGAAATTGACAATAATAAATAACGTTTACGTATAATGATGGTCATGATAATACAACTTTCCTCTTGTCATCGCTGTTAGTGAGCGAATATTATGATATAAAGTGCTATGTTATATATTGAATGAAAATATTAAAACAATTCACATTTCTCAGCGCAATGGGTTGAAGGGGAAAATAGACACCTTCTGAATTCTACTCCTTCATATTGCCATTTTTATTACTGTCTTCTTTTATCATATTTTTACCATCTTTTGCATTACCTTGTACTTCAGCATCATCCTTTTTATTACCTTCTTCCTATTATCTTCCAACCCCATCTTTTCCATGACTTTCTTCTTCAACATTACTTTCTAGTTTGCTATCTACTGATTTCATATTTTCTTACCATGGATAAGTTTTGCCATTACGAATATTCATTACTACAAAAAAACTACCAAACTACCACTGAACAGTTACTTTGAAAGCCCAAGGACGAGTGTATCCTTCACTGGGCGAGGAATGTGTGAGGGGGTTACATATAATAATTTCAGTTTAAGTACGAGAATGAAAATTGAAAAGCTCTGGCAGAAGGCAAGTCAAATATATCGGTAACTGTCTTCTCTTCCTCCTGCGTAATTATGTTACCAATCAAATTATTGGCCCCATTTTCCCGATTTTGAAAAGCTGAGGCTCTTCCTTCCTATTGTGACAAATAACTGAGATAGTTATGAGAGCATCTCATTTCAGTTAAAGGTTTTTTCTTTGTCGATCCTAATTTTTAGGCATGGTTGTGCCACAGACCAGTTAGAATTGAATACATTTTTAAACACAATTACTGAACACCATGTTTTATTTAGTCCATGATTTACTATTTTTTAACAACAAAATCTGAAAGAAATTCTGCCGTGGATTAGTGACAGACTGAAATCACTGGATAAATAGGAGTTCTCAGTTCGAAAATATTATAGTTAACCCTAATAATTAGAAACTAGCACGATGATAACAAAGAAAACTAAACTGTAACTATGGTTAACTATCTCTTTAACTTTACAATCAGATACTTTCAATATGCAAAATGTAATGAAATACAGATAAAGGAATCATCTCATTGGAGTATTGTAATACTCCAATGAGATGATTCCTTAATCTGTATTTCATTATACTTTGCATATTGAAATTATCTGATTGTAAAGTTTGGCTTTTGTTAACACTTCGTTGACATTTCTGTGAGACAGGTTCGACTGTATTTGATAATGACAGACCATATGTGAACATGGTCTGTCTAAACTGATGTCCCTGATTTGAACGTCAAACTGATACATCTCTGCGGCACAATATTATCTCTAGCTTACACTAACAAGGCTATCTGTGTACTTACGGTTAATGTACGGGTTAACAAACGAGGAATCATATAACGGTAGGACATGAATCCTGTATCGATGATCGGATTTCACCAAACTGATAAATACTTCTCGCCAAATATTCTGTTTACGGCTGCGTTTTATTTATGGACTTGGAACATAACTTACAAGAGAGGCCCATCTGCAAGGGCGTGATCGCACCAGGTAGCATCAGTGCTTATCGTGTGCTTGCATCTTGCATCGGGAACTGTCCCGTGATTTTCTCTTCACTTACTTGTGCTCCTTATGATACAAGAGCGCAAACTTCAATTTGTTCAAGTATTTTGAAAAAAAAAGAATGTTTGCAAGCACAAAGGGATATAATATTACCAAACAAATTCCAAAAGTACATACACATACTATATATTTTAACTTTTTGGAAAATAAGCAGGATTTGGGCAAATAATGGCTCTCCTAGTACCGCGGACAGTTTGCCGAAACCTGATCAGTAGTCTTATTATCCTTTGTAATAATGTTCAGAATCTCAACATAATTGGATTTTTACTATTATCAAAATGAAAATTATACAAAATAAAAATACACTTTTGTTTGCAATATTCAAACCAAAGTACACTAAAATTTGCCTTCGAGTGATCCAGTCACGGTTTTGTATATGGAACGGGAAAATGCCCTCAAAATAATTTGATAAAGGCCTGTGGTGGTGACAGAATTCGCGGATAACGATTTATTGCATTTTGCATGTTATTGAGTATTCTGCTGTTTTTAGCGTTTGGTATTGTATTTCAGTTTACTTACAAGAATATTCTAGTTGTTCACTTATATTATATTTTCAAATGATCTTGAAATATCATCCATTACCAGATGAGTGTACATACACAATAAAAAAATATATATACTACCACCATCACTAGATAATGAATCTATTCAGTTTGTTAACCATATCTGTGGTTATAGGTAAATATTTAATTTGAGTGTATAATCATTTTCTCTGGGTCAGTCCAAACTCATTTTCTTTGGATACTATCTGATGACGACCTCTTTAAGGTCTATAAAGTTTGTTTCTTCTTATCAGCCTAACATGAGCATAATGATGAACTGAGAAGACATTCATTGGGCGGTAGGGATAGACACCCTAGCCAA
>NC_091551.1:19225950-19228450 GCF_042767895.1 Penaeus vannamei | reverse complement strand
AATGTTAGGTCCAGAGGTCGATTTCAGATGTATCGGTACGTCAATTCAAGTATGACATGAAAGACCGATTTTCTAAGACTGTACTCTAACCAAATATTTTTCAGCTCGTGCACTCTTTGCCATATCCCATATTTACGTCAGCCTCGTGCAATTCCTTTTCTTACCTGATGCTCGCTCACCTCCACTCAGTCTTCTCTCATTTTCCTTAGTCTACTTGTATTTTTCTACTTATAGAAATAAATTATATGCCTCTCTTTAACCATACAAATTCTCACTTAATCAAACTTATCTTTGCTTTCATCCCCCTGATACTTAATAGTGACAATTGGCGTGCCTCGTGTGTTCTCGCGCTAATAATTGTCTTTCACATCGTTGCACACGCCTCGTCGTGCACCCTTTTGTAGACAGTGTAATAAGGTTTCCGACTAAAAGTTTCCATTCACACAAGCCATTGGCGTCTCATTTCTATCCTCCGCCTCTTCTTCTTCATCTTCTACTACCACAACAACTACTACTACTACCACTTCTGCTTCTTCTTCATCATCCTCGTTTTCGTCTTCTTTGTCTTCCCTCCTTCACCTCTTCCTCCTCCTCCTCTTCACCATAATCATCATCACCACCATCATCCCCATCCTCATCATCATCATCGTTATTACCACCATCATCACCTCCATCCTCCTCCACCTCCTACCACTACTACCACTACACCTACATCTACTTCTCCTCCTCCTCCTCCTCCTCCTCCTCCTCCTCCTCCTCCTCCTCTTCCCCCTCCCTCTCCCGCACCTGCCACGGGATTCCCCCGAAGATGAGGAGGACGGCGAAGTCGGTCCACTCGCCCCAGACCCACGGCGTGTCCGCGTCGATGGAGCCGAGCCAGTCGGTCTCGTTGAGGCTCAGCGACCCGACGGCCTCGTGCATCAGGGCGAACGGAATGGATATCCACTGCAACAGAAGAGGAATGTTTTGGCTTTTGGATAAAAGGGCTTCGATAACGGAGGGGATGGTGCCCCTATCGATATGTTTAAAAGTATTATGGTAAACACACAATAAAAATATGAATAATTATGGAATGGGGTAATAGCAGTGTACTTATTGCATATGGAATTCATTATCATTATTAGTATCTACTGCTTTCGGAACCATGGCAATATCATATAAAACAGCGATTTACAGTTGGCCAACACTTTCATTCCGAATTATATCAATAAACTTGGCAGACGCGGCGCCACGACTTACCAGCCCAATGAAGATGCAGAAGAGCTGGACGACGTCTGTGTACGCGACGGAGTAGAGGCCTCCGAAGAGCGTGTACACCACGGCGATGGCGGCCGACACGATGATCGACACGTTGTTCGAGAGGTCGAGGATCACAGCCAAGGTCGAGCCTGTACAAGGGAAAAAGCAGGTGTTACCAAATAAAGAAGAATCTCTCTCTCTTTCTCTTTCCTTCCCATTCCCTTTCTCTTTCCATCTACGCTTCCGTTACCTCCACAACCAGAGAGCATCATCCCGAAGCTTACCCAGGGCGCTCAGGATGGCTGCCGACCACAGCGTCTCTCCGGCGAGGGCAGGGAGGTACAGCATGGCTCCCCAGCGCTGCCCGAAGACGTTCTGCAGCGGGTCCAACATGGTCACGTAGCGGGCGTCGCGCATCTTACGGGCGAAGAACAAACCTCCTGGAAACGAGAATAATGAATAATGGTAATAGCAAAAGGAAAGTAAAACATATGCAGCATAAGAAAAAAACATGACTAATAGACTATCGTATTCACAAAAATGATAGTAATAATAAATAAATAAATAAATGAATAATAATAACAATAGAAAGAAAAATAACTCATAGATTGTACAACTCGAATGCCCTCCCTCTTTCGGAACTATAGCGAAAACCGGCCCCCCTTACACATACATCCCGACCCGTGCTACAACCCCACCGGCAGAGTTCCTCTCACCCAGCGTAAGACTGATGGCATAGCCGAAGGGCGCCTGGCACCAGATGAGGCCACTCGTGAACACCGCCTCAGCTGACCCGTTGATGTAGCCTCCGCCGACCCAAGTTGCTGGAGGGAGGAAAGGGCAAAGGTTAGCGCTGGCTCGACCTTGAGGAAATGTATGCACGTGCTTGGGGTCCTGAGAGAGGGCGGCTGGGGGGGGGGGGGGAACAGGCTACCGGCTCCCAATATTTAGCCTGCAATCTAGGAAAGAAATTGTAGTCGTGTTGTGTGAGCGGGGTTTTAGTACTGCTATCAATAAAATTGTCATCAATCATTATCATTGTAATCGTAATTATTCTTATTCTGATTATTTTTATCACCATTATTATTGTCATCATGATAATCATAATTACTATTATCATTATCATGACTATCACTTTTTTATTGTCATCATTATAATCATTATCATTATCATCAGCACCATAATCATCGCCATGATGATCATCATAATCATCACGATCATGATAACCATTACGACTCACGTTATTCTTAAGTGCGCTTCG
>NC_091551.1:19198450-19200950 GCF_042767895.1 Penaeus vannamei | reverse complement strand
TTAGGTATATGGTGCTATGGTATTTAAGATAGATACGCGGAAAATTCATCTTTTCATGATTTAGGAAAATTATTTCATCATTTGAATGCGAAATATGAATTATTTAAATTCATTTGGTAACTCATCCAGGACCATCGGAAGTTAGTTGCCATGTCTTATTTACCTGTATTTCCTTTTCTTGTAATATATGAAGCTAATAATGGATAGCAATTTAGATATCACCACATATCCAATGAAATCATATTCTCTACTCATGCAGTTAACTATTTGTTGATATCTTAAGCTTAGGAAATAGTAATTTGTTGTGTATCTCCCTCACATGACTGGCGAAATTACATGGTCATCCAATCTTCATCATTAAAGAAATACCGTTTAAACAAGGAGGAATCTTCTATGAATAAAGAAGCGAATTAAAAAAAAAAAGATACTTTAACCCAATATGCATCATGTGCTAGAAAAATAGTATTACACCCATGAGTGATTGGCAACTTGACGAAACCACGTGCACGGTAGTGAAAATAACGTTTCTGGAGAGATAAGCTAAAACATTTCCGCTTTGTAAGTAACTCCATGATAAATTGATGCAATATGATACCGTTGCCATTTTCACTCGGAAAAAGTTAGACTTCAACTGAAACGAAATCACAAACGAAAGTTCTAAACTCCATCTTGCAAAACGGGTTCTGGAAAAGGTAAAACAAAATAGAGTTGCCAATCACTCTTGTCGAGATGCTGGGTATTGTTGACAATCTAAGCCTTGGAAATTGTGATTTACGAGTTGCTCCGAATCTTATGAACAACACGCACCACAAACTGCCGTCGGTAAGACATTCCACATTCATTTATGAATGGTATCTGGCTGAGAATTATTGTAGCGTTGGTATTGATGATGAAATGACTGTAACTTTATTGATAATGATTACATTAATAATGACGATTATATTAATCATGAAACCGGAGTATCCCTTTCCCAACAGTAGTTATTATTTACCATGACGAAGTAACGATAAGCCACGGAGAGAAGGAGAACGCAAATTAGGAGGAGGAGGAAAACTTAGTAACCAAGTACAAGTGCGTGGAGTGAAGGGAGGGAGGCAGAATGATATAAAGGAGGAAGAATGTAAACGCTTACCGGTTCAGCAGTTCATAATATTGAACAAGAAAAACGTAGAAGAGGGTTAAGACATAAAAAACATTAGAAAAAAAATAATAAGATATCATAAGCAGAAAAGAGTGATGGAAGTGTTTCGCGCAAGAATTAATAGCTGCCAGAGTGAAAAGGGAAAGTCCACAAGATGGTAATGTGGCCGCTGTGGTTTGGGGGCAAAGTGGCTGGCATAGACGTAGATGGCGGAGATGAAGGAGGCCGGGTCGAAGGTACGGACAAGGATGGGAGGATCAGGAATGAAAACACGAATACGGATATAACGACATTCATTTGGGTGGAAAATAATAACACGGTTAATGAAAATAACAATAACATGATAGGATAATAAAAAACAGTCATTATTACCGTTAGAATCTATATTACTGCAACAAACACTACGCATAATAGTTGTTTATCTAATTATTGTTTTTACTACCATCCTCATTGTCACTGTAACTGTTATCATTATCATAAACATTGTTACTGCCATCATTGTCGTAATTATCATTAGCTGTACTAGTAACCCAATTAATAGTCTAATCATAATGCTTTCTGATATTATTCATTTTTTCACAAGAAAACATGGAAAAAGGAAGAGAAATAAAAGGAAAGAGGAAAACCTGTTGTTTGCAAAGTTGTTTCTTACCCTCTGACTTCAAGTTCCATGAGAAGAATGCGTAACTATTGTTTGTTTGCATCAAAATGAAACTCAAAACTGATTTTTGTTGTTTGTTGTTTTTCATAAACATTATTATCATCAGCATCAACATCAACATCATCAACATCAACATCAACATCATCATCATCATCATCATCATCAACATCAACATCATCAACATCAACATCAACATCATCAAAATTAACATCATCATCATCATCATCAAGATTGGTAATATTCATGATTGCTATTGGTAATTAGCTAAACTAAATAAAGAATATTGTTCATGGAAATCAAATAATTAAATAATAGATTAAATAAATTAATAAATAAAATAAAAAATAAATTAAATAATAGATTAGGCAATATACCGTTTGGAAGAGATAGATAGGAAGATTAAGAAAAGAAACGAAAGAAAAATGAGATAACTTTAACACGCTTAGGAAAAAAAAAACAAAAAAACTCGACATAGTTCTTCAACCCGTTTTCCACTTCTCTAAGTTCAGGCAATTATTCGTCCCTCAACTTCACCCAAAGAAATCTCCCTAAGTTGAATAATCCGTAATAGAGGAGTCTAAAAGTCAGGCTTCCTCCGCGCGCATTCAGTGAGGCGGGTGTTGCTTCCCGTTTGCCTTGCCCGATCCCCGTTCTCAGTATTTTGCTACATTTTATTTCTTCTCCTCCGTTATTTCTTT
>NC_091551.1:19155950-19160950 GCF_042767895.1 Penaeus vannamei | reverse complement strand
TCTATATATATTTTTGTCTTTTTTGTCGGTCTATGGCTGTCTCTCTCTCTTTCTCCCCCCACCCCCCCCTCTCACTCTCCTCCCCCCTCTCTCTTTCTCAGTCTGCCTATCAATCTATGTACATCTAAGCACCATAGTCCACATTCTTTTAATGATATAGCCTTATCTGAACCGGTCAAAGACGTCTCTTGCACTGTGAAAATATTGATTCTCATTCATATTTTTACATTTGCAAGCAATGAACTGTTCCGCAACAAAAAGCACTATAACTATGACAATAATGAAAATGATAATAGTGATGACAATGATAAGAATGATAATCATTATAATAGTAATAATAATGATGATAATGAAAACAAAGCGATGATATTAATGATGACCGTGATGATAACATAATAATGATAATATAACAACAAAACAATGATACTAATGGTAACAAAAGGTTAAAAAATAATAATAATGAAATTAGTGATCGCAATGATAGGGATAATGATGATAAACATAAGAGCAACACTAATAATAATAATAACGATGATAATAATAATGGAGATAAGAGTAACGTTGTTGATGATGAGGATTGTTGTTATTGTCATTATGATTATAATTATGATGATAGTAATAATAATATTAATAATATTATTATTAATAATAATAGTAATAATAATAATAATAGTAATAATAATGATAATAATAATAATAATAATAATAATAATAATAATAATAATAATAATAATAATAATAATAATAATAATAATAATAATGAGTGTAACAATAATGATGATAATAATAATGATAACTATAACAACAATGATAGTGATGAAAATAACAATTATACATTTGGACAACTTACTGAAACTAGGTCATAAACGCAAGCACAAAGTGCATTCGATCAAGCACGGCTTCTGGAAGGATCTAATTTTCATAAGACGTAACTTTACATTTAATTCTCCTGCGATCCTTAAGTTAAAGAGGAAAAGAAATCGACCCAAAAGAACAGCTTCGACCTACTTCAAGATGTTGATTCTTTGATTCACCTTGAGAAAGAAGCTTAACATAGTTCTTGGAATAAAAGGAAGCAACAGCTGGTTCAAGAAAATTAGTGCTATATAGCCAAGTAATCCTTTCCTTGATGCTTCCAATACAGGGGAATTTAAGCTGTTAGATAAAGACACGTTATAAACAGTGTTGTTGTTATTTCCACAAAACCGCTAGATTGAACTTTAAAAACCGCTAGACACGAGAGTAATATCTCTTCAATTTCCCGCCAAAAAGGTCTTCAAAAATCGATCCTTACAAAATGAACTTTATTTTTTTTTTCCGCTAGACCCTAACTCAAATTCTCTAGCTCTAGCGGGAAAATAGTTAGAATAGCAACACTAGCAATAATATATAATCCTCTCGTGTCCTGCCATGTTGAACAAGTGTCTCCATAGCACAGAACAGGCGAAATTCTATTTGCAAGTCTATCACCGTACCGTAACCAAATTCAATTCACTTTCATAGAATGCTTGGGATCTTTTGAAGGTTGGTGCGCACTAATTATATATACTGCCACGTAAGTACTAATTTCCTTTATTAGTTAGATGAGTGCACCTGAAGAAAGCACATGGTTTGTTTAAATGTCTTTTTCTGTATTATTAGGTAAATAATACTGTCAGTACATTGTATTGTTTTGCGAACAGGTTGAGGTCAGCGATACCTTTTATGAGACTGCAGACCTTTAAAACAAAATCCATAATATTCAGCTCTTTAAGATAAAAATATTACTGCTTCATATTCAATAATTCTAATTGAATAATTACACAAATCATACTTATAATGGTAATAATTCTTATCATTATGATAATATCCCTGATAATAATGACAATAAAATTGATAACGATAATAAAGACAATGAACATGACATGGCAACAAGAACAGTAATAATATCAATAGTTCAAGAAAATATTATTGGTAGTAGGAACAATTACAGTAAAGCTTATGATGATAATGACCATCACAATGACAATGATGCAAAAAAATTATTTATAATAATTACAGTAATGTCAGCAATTGAGAGTATAATAATCATAACCAATAATGTTAATAATAATAATAATGGTAACAATAATAAGAACAAAGATAACAGCAGTAGTAATAATGATAGTGATAATAATAATAATGATAATTATTATAATGAAAGTGACAATCCCAATAGGTATGAAAACTGAAGTGACGCAGGTAATTGTAATGATTATGAAAGTGGCAGTGATAGTGATAATAATGGTTATAATATCAATAATATTAACAATAAAAAAGTAATAATAATAATAACTACAACAGTGATAATGACAATGAGAATATATTACTGGTAGTGACAGAAATATCATAGCAGTGATAATACTAAGGATAATAGTAATAATGATAATAATAACGATAATAATGATGATGAATATTACAGCCAGGATATGCCATTAGTTTTTCTATCAATGTTATCATTAATACCAATACTAATCATCAGAACTGTTATCATCGTAATCATTACTATTATTAGTGTTACGCTTACAACCAGTGATAATAATAGGCTGGGAAAGATGACGCCGCTCTGGGGTTTAGGAACTGAGATTAAAATGAAAATATGTGATGGATAAGTAAGCAGGTTTTAAACATGATGTGACGTTTTGTATCCATAAACACTTACACATACATGTATATACATATATATATATATATATATATATATATATATATATATATATATATATATATATATATATATATATATATACATATTTACATATACGAATGCATACACACATTCCATTTTGTTTAAGCTCTCACATATTATATAAGGTCAATAAGTGTTAGACATTAGCAGTGGCCGCAACATAACGTTTCTTATTAGATTTTATCCTAAAATCTTCGTGGATTCGCGCTGCATTTTGCCCAAAAAATCTCTTACTTGCAATCTTTCAAAAGTACAGTAATAGGTATTAGATGAAAACGTCATCACTAGCGCACTAGCAACATGTCGTTCAGTTACTCATGAAATTATGACTTATAAAATGAATGTCTGGCTTTAGTATTTCTCTGTGTATACACATATCCCGCGATTGCCTGTTTTGCTGCAATAAACACTAGTGCAGACCACTGGTTGTCAATCACACAAAGGCATCATTTCATCTCATATAACAAATATTCTGTAGATATTTTCTCAGTCAATCATCCCAATAGTCATTCTGAGAGTTGTCTGTTTTCAGGCTATTATCTCTTCTTACACTATCAAAATTCCGCTCCCTTGAATCCAAAGATGTTACTCTACACCATTCCAAGGGGTGCTAGAAGTGTCCATTTTGAAGACAAGCAATTAATCTATTGATTACTCATAATCAAGAAACAGAAAGAAAAGGGCCATTGAGATGAAATTTATTTATATAAACGTTTTAAAGTTAGTTGTGTGATTTTCACATGTAGATATTTCAAGCAAGTGATTATTTTTTGTACGGTTTATTCAAATAATCTGGGACATGTGTTCTTGTGTATATGTTTGATTTTGTTTATATATTATTAGAAAATTAAAAAAGAATATTGTTTTTTCGATTAATTTTTGTATAAATTCACCCCCTTTATCCTTAAATAAACTATAAATTTAAAGAAAGACGAGGACACAGCAAAATTTTCTTAGGGGTGCGGGTGTAAAAAATGTTGGGAACCACTGCTGTACACTATTCAAAATACTAGAGCAGTCTCTCTAAGTGGTAAATTTTAGTCCCGCCCTTTCATCTTTCCGTGCAATACACTTAGCAGAAACAAAGAAGGAGAACCTCCTGAGAGATTTATCTTCCGGATGGCGGAAGGCGGGAAGGGCGACTGCTGGTAAGGAGGTCACGTGGCAGAGAACGGTGAGACAAGAATTTGCGTGACAGGAAACGTGTCTGCTGTTTATTCAATAAGTAAGACGCTATTGTCTGTTAGTTTTTATATCAATGTTTACACGCTGTAGGTAAAAGGTCTGTATGAAATGCAATTGAGTATGGACGACCTCATGTCACACTGAATGATAAAACATTGGTACGTTATGCTAGCCATGCAGGTAATAATCCCTAGACAATATTTAGTTCTAAAGATCTACAAAGATAAATTCGGATGTAAAACATCTTCAGCGGTAAAGCAAGGCAGCGCAACTTGAAATTACATTCTAGCCTAAATAGTATATATATATATATATATATATATATATATATATATATATATATATATATATATATATATATATATATATAATGTGTGTATGTGTATTGCACACACAAACACATACGTGTACATGAATATAAGTGTGCGTATAGATAGATAGATAGAGATAGCTACCTCGAGTATATATATATATATATATATATATATATATATATATATATATATATATATATATATATATATATATATATATGTATGTATTATGTTGAGATGTTGATCTTACTTGAGACCCTTATATGCTGTCACACAAAGTAGAATATGTAGAAAAAATGTAAGCAGTAACATTGGGAACTTCAGGTCATGTGCTATAAGCTCCTGTTCTAGTGGAAGTGCCATTTCAGGTCAAAAATGTCTTTAGAGGCCACTAAGTAAGGGATACATTACATTACACTTGCCTCAACCCTCTTCCTCGCCACTATATTTACTTAATTTCAGCAATCATTTCAGCAATAATGTGACCATGTTGCCTCATTAGAAGACTTATGAGGCTACCATGTGTGTACTGTGGAAGGAATCCGAGGAAATTGGAGACGGACTGACCAAGACCTCCTTAAGGATACTCTCCGTCCTGAAAAAAACTATACTGAAGATGCACTTACATCCTTCAAATAGAAGACATTCAGATATCACTCGCTGTCTGGCGTTTCTTTGCTGATTTTTCCACCAGAAGAGGAGTTGGAGCAAGACCATAACGGCGACGGATGCCGTGACTAAACTCCTTTCCCGCCGGCCGGAAAAGGGGGTTTCGGGTGAGGGTGTCGCACACG
>NC_091551.1:19118450-19150950 GCF_042767895.1 Penaeus vannamei | reverse complement strand
TTATATCTACAGTTATTCATATATTCATGACCTATTTTCAATATCATATGTCCACTTATCTCTAAAAAAGATTAATTTTCTGCACAAATTGTCTTCACCATCATTCCGATTTTTATCATGTTATCCTCGTTAGCTATTCCGTTAAATACCAAAGAGGAGGAGAATGGAGGGCGGACATTGCAGCTATACATATCTACTCTGTACGAAATCTAAAATAAAATCGAGAGAAACTCCTTAGCCGCAACTGGACCTCTGGACACCAACCCGTCACTATCTCTCCTCAATATACTCGTACCTTAATTCTAAACAATAAAAAGACTGTGAAGTATGTTTTATAACTCATTATTTATCTGTTTTTTGAATAAAGGCTAGTTACTTTCTACACACACACACACACATAGAGAGAGAGAGAGAGAACAAAGGAGAAACTTCAAATAATGATACTTCAGCGTACTGTGTGTTATATTTTCTCGAATCTGCCTTATACCTGGCAGTGCGTTCAGCATCCAATCAGCGTTTATAACTCCCAATGATGTCGTTCACCAAACAAAATGTATTGGATTTTTACTCGGTGAAGATGGCTAAAACAAATAAATTAACACAGAATGCTTTGTACAAAAGGACTTTCAGAAACATGAGAATAATCATTACTAATATCATGTTTCTATGCTCTCATGTGTAGTCACATAAGGTAATGTATGAAGGATGTAAGCAGTGACTTAGTCAAGATCAGGTCATGTACCAATTATACAGGACAACACGTGATCCATTTCAGGTCAAATGGTTATTTTACTGTGTCATAGGGTATATAATAAAAACATTCGAATCTTAATCACTATCGAAAATTTTATGATACTGGAGCATACCAAAATAAATAACTTATATACTTTATATACATATGTATATTGCAGGGGTCGATCACAAGCCCATTTTAAGTCGATCACACTAATGTATCCGTTAATAATTCGTCCTTCAGAAGTTGTCACGCAAATACCTGCAATAGCATAGCCAAGTACTCATGATGCCTTGATTGTTATTTAAATATATGTTTATAATGATGTCACTGTTATAGTTAGATTTGCGGAATATGTTTGAATCTTAGGCTGGTAGATCGTATCAGGGTAACTGCAGAAAAATAGATCATATCTCACAAAAGGTTAGCCACCCCTGAAATATTGTACGCACCCTATATATTAGTATACAATTATTAGATTACCATTATAGTATTGTAGAAATTTCTTTATTATCTTGATTACTAACAAAGTTGAAAGATTATTCGGTATCATTGTACTGCTGTTCATGCTAGTTACAATGCATTATCAATAACAATTAGGGGATACTGAAAAAAATAGATTTCTAAAGATTGATAAAAAATTTATTAAGAAAGCAACAAAGTGACATCCTCCGCGGTGAGGCAAGGAAGCAGGACAGGCGGCGAAGCAGGAGGAGATGGCGGGAATGGCAACTGCGGCGCCAAGGTTTGGAACGGCAGGAAGCTGCTGCTGATGGCTGCCGGAGTGGCCAACAAGGGAGCGCTCTGCAAGGAATCTGAAGAAACTGGAGACGATGGCGGGCTGACAAAGACCTCTGCAAGGATACACTCAGTCCTAGGAAGAGATAGAGTACATAAATACATGTGAAAAGAAATATAAATTCATTCCTGTATGAACATTTAGTAAGATGGAGGAACAGACTATAGTGAATCAGAAAACAACTTACATCCTGGAAATAGAAGATATGCTGATGTCATGTTTTGTCTGGCGATTCTTTGCCAAGCTTTCTTCCTGAGTTGGAGCAAGAGCATATCGGCGACGGATGCCGTGATTGAACTCCTTTCCCGCCGGCCGGAAAAGAGGGTTTCGGGTGAGGGTGTCGCACACGCGCTTCCGAAGGCGAGGGACTGGCACGCCTCGGAGGGCGGGAGGCGACCGACGGACCAACATCCTTACGGCCTCGCAGGTCGACACGCAGCCTGCCGAACAGAAAATTTAGTTACATGACTCACAAGACAATATTGTTATAGATAAAATTATACGAAATGTACTTATTAGAATATACTAACTGATAGTTTGATACCTACCGCAAGCAGAATCCAGAATGATCTCGAGCAGAAGTGTTGTCAAGGGCGCCCTCCGACCTGCTGTACGTTTCAAACTTTGCGAACCGGAAACTGAAGCTGAAATATGGCACAGTACATTTATTTATATTTTTTTTTAATCATTTTTTTTATTTAGCGTAATCGTCTTACTATAATCAATATTCAATATGGTCACATCTTTCAATATTCAACCTATGGGATTAATCTGTTAAAATTATGCGGTACACGTACCAGATTTAGGAGCCATTTCAAGAACAAAAACCCTACGAATATGCAGATGCGCTGATTGTTTTATCTGTTTGGATGCAGTAGTTAGAATGAGGCTTTAAAGGTGGATTGGCGCTATAAGTAGTCATTTACCTCCCTCGGGATCCTGACGAGTAGGCAAAAAAGGTGATGTGGTACGAGACATGTCAGTGACTGAGGTTACGTCAGGTCACATAGGAAGTGCTGCTTGCTAACCAACATTTCTTTGGATTTTTATGAACAATTGACCTTAAAAAACATATCATACTATATAATTATCATTGTTATGTTGCTGTTGTTGTCAGCATTATCATTTTCAAAACTTTAATAATTATCATTATGATTATCATTATAAGTTGTAGCAGTAGCATTGTTATTCATATTCCCATTATTAATGTCGTTATTAATAGTGATATCATTCTCATTAATATTAACTCTAATATTATCATTATCATTATCGTTATCACTATCAATGTCATTTTCATTACTATTCATATTATCAATGAGAAATTTGATGTCATCTTCATTGTTATTGTCATTGTCAGTCACTGTTATTGGCATTGTCATTGTCAGTCACTGTTATTGTCTTTGTCAGTCACAGTTATTGTCATTGTCAGTCACTGTTATTGTCATTGTCAGTCACTTATTGTCATTGTCAGTCACTGTTATTGTCATTGTCAGTCACTGTTATTGTCATTGTCAGTCACTGTTTTTTGTCATTGTCAGTCACTGTTATTGTCATTGTCAGTCACTGTTATTGTCATTGTCAGTCACTGTTATTGTCATTGTCAGTCACTGTTATTATCATTGTCAGTCACTGTTATTGTCATTGTCAGTCACTGTTATTGTCATTGTCAGTCACTGTTATTGTCATTGTCAGTCACTGTTATTGTCATTGTCAGTCACTGTTATTGTCATTGTCAGTCACTGTTATTGTCATTGTCAGTCACTGTTATTGTCATTGTCAGTCACTGTTATTGTCATTGTCAGTCACTGTTATTGTCATTGTCAGTCACTGTTATTGTCATTTTCAGTCATTGTTATTGTCATTGTCAGTCACTGTTATTGTCATTGTCAGTCACTGTTATTATCATTGTCAGTCACTGTTATTGTCATTGTCAGTCACTGTTATTGTCATTGTCACTCATTGTTATTGTCATTGTCAGTCACTGTTATTGTCATTGTCAGTCGCTGTTACTGTAATCATCATTGATATTGTCATTGGTATTGTCAGTGACATTGTTATTGTCACTGAAATTGTCATTGACATTGTTATTGTCAGTGACATTGTTATTGTCACTGAAATTGTCATTGACATTGTTATTGTCAGTGACATTGTTGTTATTCTTAATGACGTTGTTACTGTCAATGACATTGTTGTTATTGTCAATGACATTGTTGTTATTGTCATTGACATTGTTGGTGTTGCCATTGACATTGTTGTTAATGTCAATGACATTGATACTGTCATTGACAGCGTTATTGTCATTGATACTGTCATTGACAGTGTTATTGTCATTGATACTGTCATTGACAGTGTTATTGTCATTGATACTGTCATTGACAGTGTTAATGTCATTGATACTGTCATTGACAGTGTTATTGTCATTGATACTGTCATTGACAGTGTTATTGTCATTGATACTGTCATTGACAGTGTTATTGTCATTGATACTGTCATTGACAGTGTTATTGCCATTGATACTGTCATTGACAGTGTTATTGCCATTGATACTGTCATTGACAGTTATTGTCATTGATACTGTCATTGACAGTGTTATTGTCATTGATACTGTCATTGACAGTGTTATTGTCATTGACAGTGTTATTGTCATTGACAGTGTTATTGTCATTGACAGTGTTATTGTCATTGACAGTGTTATTGTCATTGAGTGTTATTGTCATTGAGTGTTATTGTCATTGACAGTGTTATTGTCATTGACAGTGTTATTGTCATTGACAGTGTTATTGTCATTGACAGTGTTATTGTCATTGACAGTGTTATTGTCATTGACAGTGTTATTGTCATTGACAGTGTTATTGTCATTGACAGTGTTATTGTCATTGACAGTGTTATTGTCATTGACAGTGTTATTGTCATTGACAGTGTTATTGTCATTGACAGTATTGTCATTGACAGTGTTATTGTCATTTACAGTGTTATTGTCATTTACAGTGTTATTGTCATTGACAGTGTTATTGTCATTGACAGTGTTATTGTCATTGAGTGTTATTGTCATTGAGTGTTATTGTCATTGAGTGTTATTGTCATTGACAGTGTTATTGTCATTGACAGTGTTATTGTCATTGAGTGTAATTGTCATTGTCATTGCCATCTTCATTGTCGTTATTTTATTGTTGATATCTGAGCGTGTTGTGTGGAAGTAGGCATTGTCATTTTCTCGAATTTGCCTTTTGTCTGGCAGTGCATTCACCAGCCAATCAGTGGTTAAAACGACCAATGACGTCACCTACCAAACTAAAAAATGCATTGGACTTCTACTCGACCAAAGACGGTTAAAGTTGAAATAAATCAACAAATGGACTTTCAGTTACATTATAATAATTGTATGCACTCATTCGTATGACTCTGGTGTAGTCGCATAAAGTAATGTAGGAAAGACGAGCAGTGACCTAGTCAATATCAGGCCAAATTCCAATTCGGGGTGCATTTCGGGTCAAATGGTTGTTTTTCTTTTTTTTAAGTATATGATATAAATATCATTGGAATCTTAATCACTATACTAAATTGCATGTTACTGGAGCATACCACAATAAATAATTCATATACCTTATATACGTATATATACTGTACGTAAAGATTTGGCAAACAATCATTAGATTATCATTAAACTATAGTATGAACAACTTATATTGTTATCTTGATTACTACAGAAATTGGTTATTATTATAATGTAGCTCATGTTAGTTATATCACCATAGGCAATTAGGTGGTTCACATGAAACAATAGATTTTTAAAGATTGATAAAGGTTTATTAAGAAAGCAAAAAAGTGACATCCTCCGCGGAGAGGCAAGGAAGCAGGACAGGCGGCGAAGCAGGAGGAGACGGCGGGAGCGGCAACTGCGGCGCCAAGGTTTGGAACGGCAGGAAGCTGCTGCTGCTGGCTGCCGGAGTGGCCAACAAGGGAGCACTCTGCAAGGAATCCGAGGAATCTGGAGACGATGGCGGGCTGACAAAGACCTCCGCAAGGATACACTCAGTCCTAGAATAGAAAGACAAAGTGTACATGAACACATGTGCAAGGAAAAATATATCAATAAGCGTATGAACATTTAGTAGGATGGAGGAATATGCTATAGTGAATCACAACTTACATCCTGGAAATAGAAGATATGCTGATGTCAGTCGTCTGGCGATTCTTTGCCAAGCCTTCTTCCTGAGTTGGAGCAAGACCATATCGGCGACGGATGCCGTGATTGAACTCCTTTCCCGCCGGCCGGAAAAGAGGGTTTCGGGTGAGGGTGTCGCACACGCGCTTCCGAAGGCGAGGGATTGGCACACCTCGGAGGGCGGGAGGCGACCGACGGACCAACATCCTTACGGCCTCGCAGGTCGACACACAACCTGCCGAAGAGAAAATTTAGTTAGATGACTCACAAGACAATATTGTTATAGACAAAATTATACGAAATGTACTTATTAGAATATACTGTCTGATAGCGCGGTACTTACCGAAAGCAGAATCCAGAATGATTTCGAGCAGAAGCGTTGTCAACGGTGACCTCCGACCTGCTGTACGTTTCAAACTTTGCGAGCCGGAAGCTGAAGCTGAAATATGGCAATGTACATTTATTTACTGATTATTATTATTTTAATAATAAAAAAAACGTAATCGTCTTATTATATTCAATATACAACCTGGTCCCATCTTTCAATATTCAACCTATATCATTAATCTGACAAAATTCAATAGTACACTTACCAGATTTAGGAGCCATTTCAATGACAAAAACCCTATGAATATGCAGAAGCGCTAATTGTATTATTTGTTTGGATGCAGTAGTTAGAATGAATCTTTAGAAAATGATTAGTGCCATAAGTAGTCATTTACCTCCCTCGGGTTCCTGGCGAGTAGTCAAATAAGGTCATGTGGTACAAGACATGTCAGTGACTGAGGTTACGTCAGGTCACATAGAAAGTGCTGCTTGCTAACCAACATTTCTTTGGATTTTCATGAATAATTGACTTTTTCAAAAAAAGAACATATATATTACTATATAATTATCATTATTATGTTGCTGTTGTCAGCATCATTTTCAAAAATTTAATAATTATCATTATGATCATCATTATTAGTTGTAGCAGTAGCTACATTGTTATTCCTATTCCTATAATTATTGTCGTTGTTATTAATAGAGATATCATTATCACTAACATTAACTATAATAATATTATTATCACTATTATTGCCATTATCATTACCATTCATATTATCATTGACATTGTTGTTATTGACATTGTTATTGTCATTGACATTGTTATTGTCATTGACATCGTTATTGTCATTGACATCGTTATTGTCACTGACATTGTTATTGTCATTGACATTGTTATTGTCATTGACATTGTTATTGTCATTGACATTGCTATTGTCATTGACATTGCTATTGTCATTGACATTGCTATTGTCATTGACATTGTTATTGACATTGTTATTGTCATTGACATTGTTATTGTCATTGACATTGTTCTTGTCATTGACATTGTTCTTGTCATTGACATTGTTCTTGTTATTGACATTGTTCTTGTCATTGACATTGTTCTTGTCATTGACATTGTTCTTGTCATTGACATTGTTCTTGTCATTGACATTGTTCTTGTCATTGACATTGTTCTTGTCATTGACATTGTTCTTGTCATTGACATTGTTCTTGTCATTGACATTGTTCTTGTCATTGACATTGTTCTTGTCATTGACATTGTTATTGTCATTGACATTGTTCTTGTCATTGACTTTGTTATTGTCATTGACATTGTTCTTGTCATTGACATTGTTCTTGTCATTGACATTGTTCTTGTCATTGACTTTGTTATTGTCATTGACATTGTTCTTGTCATTGACATTGTTATTGTCATTGACATTGTTCTTGTCATTGACATTGTTCTTGTCATTGACATTGTTATTGTCATTGACATTGTTATTGTCATTGACATTGTTATTGTCATTGACATTGTTATTGTCATTGACATTGTTATTGTCATTGACATTGTTCTTGTCATTGACATTGTTCTTGTCATTGACATTGTTCTTGTCATTGACATTGTTCTTGTCATTGACATTGTTCTTGTCATTGACATTGTTCTTGTCATTGACATTGTTATTGTCATTGACATTGTTATTGTCATTGACATTGTTCTTGTCATTGACATTGTTCTTGTCATTGACATTGTTATTGTCATTGACATTGTTCTTGTCATTGACATTGTTCTTGTCATTGACATTGTTCTTGTCATTGACATTGTTCTTGTCATTGACATTGTTCTTGTCATTGACATTGTTCTTGTCATTGACATTGTTCTTGTCATTGACATTGTTCTTGTCATTGACATTGTTCTTGTCATTGACATTGTTCTTGTCATTGACATTGTTCTTGTCATTGACATTGTTATTGTCATTGACATTGTTCTTGTCATTGACATTGTTCTTGTCATTGACATTGTTCTTGTCATTGACATTGTTCTTGTCATTGACATTGTTCTTGTCATTGACATTGTTCTTGTCATTGACATTGTTCTTGTCATTGACATTGTTCTTGTCATTGACATTGTTCTTGTCATTGACATTGTTCTTGTCATTGACATTGTTCTTGTCATTGACATTGTTCTTGTCATTGACATTGTTCTTGTCATTGACATTGTTCTTGTCATTGACATTGTTCTTGTCATTGACATTGTTCTTGTCATTGACATTGTTCTTGTCATTGACATTGTTCTTGTCATTGACATTGTTCTTGTCATTGACATTGTTCTTGTCATTGACATTGTTCTTGTCATTGACATTGTTCTTGTCATTGACATTGTTCTTGTCATTGACATTGTTCTTGTCATTGACATTGTTCTTGTCATTGACATTGTTCTTGTCATTGACATTGTTCTTGTCATTGACATTGTTCTTGTCATTGACATTGTTCTTGTCATTGACATTGTTCTTGTCATTGACATTGTTCTTGTCATTGACATTGTTCTTGTCATTGACATTGTTCTTGTCATTGGCATTGTTATTGTCATTGACATTGTTCTTGTCATTGACATTGTTCTTGTCATTGACATTGTTCTTGTCATTGACATTGTTCTTGTCATTGACATTGTTCTTGTCATTGACATTGTTCTTGTCATTGACTTTGTTATTGTCATTGACATTGTTATTGTCATTGACATTGTTCTTGTCATTGACATTGTTCTTGTCATTGACATTGTTCTTATCATTGACATTGTTCTTGTCATTGACTTTGTTCTTGTCATTGACATTGTTATTGTCATTGACATTGTTATTGTCATTGACATTGTTATTGTCATTGACATTGTTATTGTCATTGACATTGTTATTGTCTTTGACATTGATATTGTCATTGACATTGTTATTGTCATTGACATTGTTATTGTCATTGACATTGTTATTG
Organism: Penaeus vannamei; assembly: GCF_042767895.1. NCBI lineage: Eukaryota > Metazoa > Arthropoda > Malacostraca > Decapoda > Penaeidae > Penaeus > Penaeus vannamei. Next base: position 19,141,962 of record NC_091551.1, on the reverse strand, counting down.
TCTTTGACATTGATATTGTCATTGACATTGTTATTGTCATTGACATTGTTATTGTCATTAACATTGACATTGCTATTGTCATTGTTATTGACAGTGTTATTGTCATTGACATTGTTATTGTCATTGACATTGTTATTGTCATTGACAGTGTTATTGTCATTGACATTGTTATTGTCATTAACAGTGTTATTGTCATTGACATTGTTATTGTCATTGACATTGTGCTTGTCATTGACATTGTTCTTGTCATTGACAGTGTTATTGTCACTGACAGTGTTATTGTCATTGACAGTGTTATTGTCATTGACAGTGTTATTGTCACTGACAGTGTTATTGTCATTGATAGTGTTATTGTCATTGACAGTGTTATTGTCACTGACAGTGTTATTGTCATTGACAGTGTTATTGTCATTATCAGTGTCACTGACATTGTCCTGGTTGTTTTCATTACCATTGTCATTGTTATTATCACTGATAGTGTTATTGTCATTTATAATGTTATTGTCATTATCAGTGTCACTGACATTGTCCTGGTTGTTTTCATTACCATTGTCATTGTTATTGTCATTGCCATCTTCATTGTCATCACCATCGTTATTTTATTGTTGATATCTGAGCGTGCTGTGTGGAAGTAGGTATTGTCATTTTCTCGAATTTGCCTTTTGTCTGGCAGTGCATTCACCAGCCAATCAGTGGTTAAAACGACCAATGACGTAACCTACCAAACTCAAAATGCATTGGACTTCTACTCGACCAAAGACGGTTAAAGTTGAAATAAATCAACAAATGGACTTTCAGTAACATGATAATAATTGTATGCACTCATTCGTATCACTCTGGACTCTCAGGTGTAGTCGCATAAAGTAATGTAGGAAAGACGAGCAGTGACCTAGTCAATATCAGGCCAAGCACCAAATTCGAATACGGGGTGCATTTCAGGTCAAATGGTTGTTTTTCTTTTTTTTTTTTAAGTATATGATATAATTATCATTGGAATCTTAATAACTATACTAAATTGCATGATACTGGAGCATACCACAATAAATAATTTATATACATTATATACGTATGTATACTGTGCGTAAAGATTTTGCAAACAATCATTAGATTACCATTAAACTATAGTATGAACAACTTATATTGTTACTTTGATTACTATAGAAATTGGTTATCATTATAATGTTGCTCATGTTAGTTATATCACCATAAACACTTAGGTAGTTCGCATGAAACAATAGATTTTTAAAGACTGATAAAGGTTTATTAAGAAAGCAACAAAGTGACATCCTCCGCGGAGAGGCAAGGAAGCAGGACAGGCGGCGAAGCAGGAGGAGACGGCGGGAGCGGCAACTGCGGCGCCAAGGTTTGGAACGGCAGGAAGCTGCTGCTGATGGCTGCTGGAGTGGCCAACAAGGGAGCACTCTGCAAGGAATCCGAGGAATCTGGAGACGATGGCGGGCTGATAAAGACCTCCGCAAGGATACGCTCAGTCCTAGAATAGAAAGACAAAGTGTACATGAACACATGTGCAAGGAAATATAAATCAATAAGCGTATGGGTATTTAGTAGGATGGAGGAATATGCTATAGTGAATCACAACTTACATCCTGGAAATAGAAGATATGCTGATGTCAGTCGTCTGGCGATTCTTTGCCAAGCTTTCTTCCTGAGTTGGAGCAAGAGCATATCGGCGACGGATGCCATGATTGAACTCTTTTCCCGACGGCCGGAAAAGGGGGTTTCGGGTGAGGGTGTCGCACACGCGCTTCCGAAGGCGAGGAACTGGCACGCCTCGGAGGGCGGGAGGTGACCGACGGACCAACATCCTTACGGCCTCGCAGGTCGACACACAACCTGACGAAGAGAAAATTTAGATGACTCACAAGACAATAATGTTATAAACAAAATTATACTAAAGGTACTAATTACAATATACTGTCTGATAGTTTGGTACTTACCGAAAGCAGAATCCAGAATGATTTCGAGCAGAAGCGTTATCAACGGCAAACTCCGACCTGCAGTATGTTTCAAACTTTGCGAGGCGGAAACTGAAGCTGAAATATGGCACAGTTCATTTAGTTAATTAATTATTATTTTTTAAATTTCATGACCAAATACTGTGTGTAGCGTAATCGTCTGACTACAATCAATAATCAAGCCAAATCATCAATCTAATAAACTTCTATGGTACTCATACTAGATTTAGGAGCCATTTCAATGACAAGAATCCAAAGCATAGGCAGATACGCTGATTGTATTATCTGTTTTGATTCAGTAGTTAGAATGAGGCTTTAAAGATGGGTTGGTGCTATAAGTAGTCATTTACCCCCTCGGGATCCTGTCGTATAGTTAAATAAGGTCATGTGATACAAGGCATGTCAGTGACTGAGGTTACATCAGGTCGCATATGAAGTACTGCTTGGCAACTAAGATTTCTTTTGATTGTCATGATTAAAGGAATGATAAATTGACCCTATGATTTTCATTGTTCTGATACTGTTCCATCATTATTTTTAAAACTTCAATAATCATTAACATCATCATTATTAGAAGTAGTAGCACTAGCATTGTTAATCCTATTTCTATTACTATTGTTGTTTATTATTGGTGTTGTCATTATCATTAACACTAATATTATCATTATCGTTGTCATTATCATAAACATTGACACTGTTATTGTCATTATCGTTGTCAATATCCTTGTCACTATCATTAACATTGACACTATTATTGCCATTATCGTTGTCAGTCATTAGCATTGTCAGTCATTAGCTTTGCCAGTCATTAGCTTTGACACTCATTAGCACTGTCAGTCATTACCATTGTCACTCATTAGCATTGTCAGTCATTAGCATTGTCATTAAAATTGTCAGACATTATCATTAACATTGCCATTATTATAGTCTAACAATCATTAGACTACCATTAAACTATAGTATGAACAACTTTATTGTTATATTGATTACTATAGAAGTTGGGTATCATTATAATGTTGCTCATGCTAGTTACACCACCATAGGCAATTAGGTGGTTCGCATGAAACAATAGATTTTTAAAGATTGATAAAGGTTTATTAAGAAAGCAACAAAGTGACATCCTCCGCGGTGAGGCAAGGAAGCAGGACAGGCGGCGAAGCAGGAGGAGACGGCGGGAGCGGCAACTGCGGCGCCAAGGTTTGGAACGGCAGGAAGCTGCTGCTGATGGCTGCCGGAGTGGCCAACAAGGGAGCACTCTGCAAGGAATCCGAGGAATCTGGAGACGATGGCGGGCTGACAAAGACCTCCGCAAGGATACACTCAGTCCTAGAATAGAAAGACAGTGTACATGAACACATGTGCAAGGAAAAATATATCAATAAGCGTATGAACATTTAGTAGGATGGAGGAATATGCTATAGTGAATCACAACTTACATCCTGGAAATAGAAGATATGCTGATGTCAGTCGTCTGGCGATTCTTTGCCAAGCCTTCTTCCTGAGTTGGAGCAAGAGCATATCGGCGACGGATGCCGTGATTGAACTCCTTTCCCGCCGGCCGGAAAAGAGGGTTTCGAGTGAGGGTGTCGCACACGCGCTTCCGAAGGCGAGGGACTGGCACGCCTCGGAGGGCGGGAGGCGACCGACGGACCAACATCCTTACGGCCTCGCAGGTCGACACACAACCTGCCGAAGAGAAAATTTAGGTAGATGACTCACAAGACAATATTGTTATAGATAAAATTATACGAAATGTACTTATTAGAATATACTGTCTGATAGCGCGGTACTTACCGAAAGCAGAATCCAGAATGATTTCGAGCAGAAGCGTTGTCAACGGCGACCTCCGACCTGCTGTACGTTTCAAACTTTGCGAGCCGGAAGCTGAAGCTGAAATATGGCAAAGTACATTTATTTACTGATTATTATTATTTTTAATAATAAGAAAAAAAAAACGTAATCGTCTTATTATATTCAATATACAACCTGGTTCCACCTCTCAATATTCAACCTATATCATTAATCTGACAAAATTCAATAGTACACTTACCAGATTTAGGAGCCATTTCAATGACAAAAACCCTATGAATATGCAGAAGCGCTAATTGTATTATTTGTTTGGCTGCAGTAGTTAGAATGAGTCTTTAGAAAATGATTAGTGCTATAAGTAGTCATTTACCTCCCTCGGGTTCCTGGCGAGTAGTCAAATAAGGTGATGTGGTACAAGACACGTCAGTGACTGAGGTTACGTCAGGTCGCATAGGAAGTGCTGCTTGCTAACCAACATTTCTTTGGATTCTTATGAACAATTGACCTTAAAAAAAGTTATACTATATAATTATCATTATTATGTTGTTGTTGTTGTCAGCATTATCATTTTCAAAACTTTAATAATTATCATTATGATTATCATTGTTAGTTGTAGCAGTAACATTGTTATTCATATTCCCATTATTAATGTCGTTATTGATATTAACTTTAATATTATCATTATCATTATCGTTATCACTATCAATGTCATTTTCATTACCATTCATATTATCAATGAGAAATTTGTTGTCATTTTCATTGTTATTGTCATTATCAGTCACTGTTACTGTAATTATCATTGATATTGTCATGGGTATTGTCACTAACATTGTTATTATCATTGAAATTGTCATTGTCATTGTTATTGTCACTCACATTGTTATTATCATTGAAATTGTCATTGACATTGTTATTGTCAGTGACATTGTTGTTATTCTTAATGATGTTGTTATTGTCAGTGACATTGTTGTTATTCTTAATGATGTTGTTATTGTCAATGACATTGTTGTTATTGCCATTGACATTGTTGTTATTGCCATTGACATTGTTGTTATTGCCATTGACATTGTTGTTATTGCCATTGCCATTGTTGTTAATATCAATGGCATTGTTACTGTCATTGATATTGTCATTGACAGTGTTATTGTCATTGACAGTGTTATTGTCATTGACAGTGTTATTGTCATTGACAGTGTTATTGTCATTGACAGTGTTATTGTCATTGACAGTGTTATTGTCATTGACAGTGTTATTGTCATTGACAGTGTTATTGTCATTGACAGTGTTATTGTCATTGACAGTGTTATTGTCATTGACAGTGTTATTGTCATTGACAGTGTTATTGTCATTGACAGTGTTATTGTCATTGACAGTGTTATTGTCATTGACAGTGTTACTGTCATTGACAGTGTTATTGTCATTGACAGTGTTACTGTCATTGACAGTGTTACTGTCATTGACAGTGTTATTGTCATTGACAGTGTTATTGTCATTGACAGTGTTATTGTCATTGACAGTGTTATTGTCATTGACAGTGTTATTGTCATTGACAGTGTTATTGTCATTGACAGTGTTATTGTCATTGACAGTGTTATTGTCATTGACAGTGTTATTGTCATTGACAGTGTTATTGTCATTGACAGTGTTATTGTCATTGACAGTGTTATTGTCATTGACAGTGTTATTGTCATTGACAGTGTTATTGTCATTGACAGTGTTATTGTCATTGACATTGTTATTGTCATTATCAGTGTCACTGACATTGTCCTGGTTGTTTTCATTGCCATTGTCATTCTTATTGTCATTGCAATCTTCATTGTCATCGTCATCGTTATTTTATTGTTGATAGCTGAGCGTGCTGTGCATTGGACTTCTACTCGACCAAATAGTAAATCAGCAAATGGAATTCAGGATATGATATAAATATCATTGGAATCTTAATCACTATACTAAATTGCATGATACTGGAGCATACCACAATGAATAGTTTATATACCTTATATACGTATGTATACTGTACGTAAAGATTTTGCAAACAATCATTAGATTACCATTAAACTATAGTTTGAACAACTTATATTGTTACTTTGATTACTATAGAAATTGGTTATCATTATAATGTTGCTCATGTTAGTTATATCACCATAAGCACTTAGGTGGTTCGCATGAAACAATAGATTTTTAAAGACTGATAAAAGTTTATTAAGAAAGCAACAAAGTGACATCCTCCGCGGAGAGGCAAGGAAGCAGGACAGGCGGCGAAGCAGGAGGAGACGGCGGGAATGGCAACTGCGGCGCCAAGGTTTGGAACGGCAGGAAGCTGCTGCTGCTGGCTGCTGGAGTGGCCAACAAGGGAGCACTCTGCAAGGAATCCGAGGAAACTGGAGACGATGGCGGGCTGATAAAGACCTCCGCAAGGATACACTCAGTCCTAGAATAGAAAGACAAAGTGTTCATGTACACATGTGCAAGGAAATATATATCAATAAGCGTATGGGTATTTAGTAGGATGGAGGAATATGCTATAGTGAATCACAACTTACATCCTGGAAATAGAAGATATGCTGATGTCAGTCGTCTGGCGATTCTTTGCCAAGCTTTCTTCCTGAGTTGGAGCAAGACCATATCGGCGACGGATGCCGTGATTGAACTCTTTTCCCGCCGGCCGGAAAAGAGGGTTTCGGGTGAGGGTGTCGCACACGCGCTTCCGAAGGCGAGGGACTGGCACACCTCGGAGGGCGGGAGGCGACCGACGGACCAACATCCTTACGGCCTCGCAGGTCGACACGCAGCCTGCCGAACAGAAAATTTAGATGACTCACAAGACAATAATGTTATAAACAAAATTATACTAAAGGTACTAATTTCAATATACTGTCTGATAGTTTGGTACTTACCGAAAGCAGAATCCAGAATGATTTCGAGCAGAAGCGTTGTCAACGGCGACCTCCGCACTGCTGTACGTTTCAAACTTTGCGAGGCGGAAACTGAAGCTGAAATACGGCACAGTTCATTTAGTTAATTAATTATTATTTTTTAAATTTCATGACCAAATACTGTATGTAGCGTAATCGTCTGACTATAATCAATAATCAAGCCAAATCATCAGTCTACTAAACTTCTATGGTACTCATACTAGATTTAGGAGCCATTTCAATGACAAGAATCCAAAGCATAGGCAGATACGCTGATTGTATTATCTGTTTTAATTCAGTAGTTAGAATGAGTCTTTAAAGATGGATTGGTGCTATAAGTAGTCATTTATCCCCTCGGGATCCTGTCGTGTAGTTAAATAAGGTCATGTGGTACAAGGCATGTCAGTGACTGAGGTTACATCAGGTCGCATATGAAGTACTGCTTGGCAACTAAGATTTCTTTTGATTGTCATGATTAAAGGAATGATAAATTGACCCTATAATTTTCATTGTTCTGTTACTGTTCCATCATTATTTTTAAAACTACAATAATCATTAACATCATTATTAGAAGTAGTAGCACTAGCATTGTTAATCCTATTTCTATTGCTATTGTTGTTTATTATTGGTGTTGTCATTATCATTAACACTAATATTATCATCATTATCATTAACATTGACATTGTTATTGCCATTATCGTTGTCACTATCATTGTCAGTCATTAGCATTGTCATTAAAATTATCAGTCATTATCATTAACACTGCCATTGTTATAGTCTATCAATCATTAGACTACCATTAAACTATAGTATGAACAACTTTATTATTATATTGATTACTATAAAAGTTGGGTATCATTATAATGTTGCTCATGCTAGTTACATCACCATAGGCAATTAGGTGGTTCACATGAAACAATAGATTTTGTAAATATTGATAAAGGTTTAATAAGAAAGTAACAAAGTGACATCCTCCGCGGTGAGGCAAGGAAGCAGGACAGGCGGCGAAGCAGGAGGAGACGGCGGGAGCGGCAACTGCGGCGCCAAGGTTTGGAACGGCAGGAAGCTGCTGCTGATGGCTGCCGGAGTGGCCAACAAGGGAGCACTCTGCAAGGAATCCGAGGAATCTGGAGACGATGGCGGGCTGACAAAGACCTCCGCAAGGATACACTCAGTCCTAGAATAGAAAGACAAAGTGTACATGAACACATATGCAAGGAAATATATATCAATAAGCGTATGAACATTTAGTAGGATGGAGGAATATGCTATAGTGAATCACAACTTACATCCTGGAAATAGAAGATATGCTGATGTCAGTCGTCTGGCGATTCTTTGCCAAGCCTTCTTCCTGAGTTGGAGCAAGACCATATCGGCGACGGATGCCGTGATTGAACTCCTTTCCCGCCGGCCGGAAAAGAGGGTTTCGGGTGAGGGTGTCGCACACGCGCTTCCGAAGGCGAGGGACTGGCACGCCTCGGAGGGCGGGAGGCGACCGACGGACCAACATCCTTACGGCCTCGCAGGTCGACACACAACCTGCCGAAGAGAAAATTTAGGTAGATGACTCACAAGACAATATTGTTATAGATAAAATTATACGAAATGTACTTATTAGAATATACTGTCTGATAGCGTGGTACTTACCGAAAGCAGAATCCAGAATGATTTCGAGCAGAAGCGTTGTCAACGGCGACCTCCGACCTGCTGTACGTTTCAAACTTTGCGAGCCGGAAGCTGAAGCTGAAATATGGCAAAGTACATTTATTTACTGATTATTATTATTTTTAATAATAATACAAAAAAAAAAAAACGTAATCGTCTTATTATATTCAATATACAACCTGGTTCCATCTCTCAATATTCAACCTATATCATTAATCTGACAAAATTCAATAGTACACTTACCAGATTTAGGAGCCATTTCAATGACAAAAACCCTATGAATATGCAGAAGCGCTAATTGTATTATTTGTTTGGCTGCAGTAGTTAGAATGAATCTTTAGAAAATGATTAGTGCCATAAGTAGTCATTTACCTCCCTCGGGTTCCTGGCGAGTAGTCAAATAAGGTCATGTGGTACAAGACATGTCAGTGACTGAGGTTACATCAGGTCGCATAGGAAGTGCTGATTGCCAACGAACATTTTTTTGGATTTTCATGAATAATTGACTTTTTCAAAAAAAGAACATATATATTACTATATAATTATCATTATTATGTTGCTGTTGTTGTCAGCATCCTTTTCAAAACTTTAATAATTATCATTATGATCATCATTATTAGTTGTAGCAGTAGCTACATTGTTATTCCTATTCCTATTATTATTGTCGTTGTTATTAATAGTGATACTATCACTAACATTAACTATAATATTATTATTATCACTATTATTGCCATTATCATTACCATTCATATTATCATTGACATTGTTGTCATTGACATTGTTATTGTCATTAACATCGTTATTGTCATTGACATTGTTATTGTCATTGACATCGTTATTGTCATTGACATTGTTATTGTCATTGACATTGTTATTGTCATTGACATTGTTATTGTCATTGGCATTGTTATTGTCATTGGCATTGTTATTGTCATTGACATTGTTCTTGTCATTGACATTGTTATTGTCATTGGCATTGTTATTGTCATTGACATTGTTATTGTCATTGACATTGTTATTGTCATTGGTACTGTTATTGTCATTGGCATTGTTATTGTCATTGACATTGTTATTGTTATTGACATTGTTATTGTCATTGTTATTGTCATTGTTATTGTCATTGTCATTGTTATTGCCATTGGCATTGTTACTGCCATTGGCATTGCTATTGTCATTGTCATTGTTATTGTCATTGTTATTGGCATTGTTATTGTCATTGGCATTGTTATTGTCATTGGCATTGTTATTGTCATTGGCATTGTTATTGTCATTGGCATTGTTATTGTCATTGGCATTGTTATTGTCATTGGCATTGTTATTGTCATTGGCATTGTTATTGTCATTGGCATTGTTATTGTCATTGGCATTGTTATTGTCATTGGCATTGTTATTGTCATTGGCATTGTTATTGTCATTGTTATCGTCATTGGCATTGTTATTGTCATTGACATTGTTATTGTCATTGGCATTGTTATTGTCATTGACATTGTTATTGCCATTGACATTGTTATTGTCATTGACATTGTTATTGTCATTGACATTGTTATTGTCATTGGCATTGTTATTGTCATTGGCACTGTTATTGTCATTGGCATTGTTATTGTCATTGACGTTGTTATTGTCATTGACATTGTTATTGTCATTGACATTGTTATTGTCATTGACATTGTTATTGTCATTGACATTGTTGTCATTGACATTTTTATTGTCATTGACATTGTTATTGTCATTGACATTTTTATTGTCATTGACATTGTTATTGTCATTGACATTGTTATTGTCATTGACATTGTTATTGTCATTGACATTGTTATTGTCATTGACATTGTTATTGTCATTGACATTGTTATTGTCATTGACATTGTTATTGTCATTGACATTGTTATTGTCATTGACATTGTTATTGTCATTGACATTGTTATTGTCATTGACATTGTTATTGTCATTGACATTGTTATTGTCATTGACATTGTTATTGTCATTGACATTGTTATTGTCATTGACATTGTTATTGTCATTGACATTGTTATTGTCATTGACATTGTTCTTGTCATTGACATTGTTATTGTCATTGACATTGTTATTGTCATTGACATTGTTATTGTCATTGACATTGTTATTGTCATTGACATTGTTATTGTCATTGACATTGTTATTGTCATTGACATTGTTATTGTCATTGACATTGTTATTGTCATTGACATTGTTATTGTCATTGACATTGTTATTGTCATTGACATTGTTATTGTCATTGACATTGTTACTGTCATTGACATTGTTATTGTCATTGACATTGTTATTGTCATTGACATTGTTATTGTCATTGACATTGTTATTGTCATTGACATTGTTATTGTCATTGACATTGTTATTGTCATTGACATTGTTATTGTCATTGACATTGTTATTGTCATTGACATTGTTATTGTCATTGACATTGTTATTGTCATTGACATTGTTATTGTCATTGACATTGTTATTGTCATTGACATTGTTATTGTCATTGACATTGTTATTGTCATTGACATTGTTATTGTCATTGACATTGTTATTGTCATTGACATTGTTATTGTCATTGACATTGTTATTGTCATTGACAGTGTTATTGTCATTGACAGTGTTATTGTCATTGACATTGTTATTGTCATTGACATTGTTATTGTCATTGACATTGTTATTGTCATTGACATTGTTATTGTCATTGACATTGTTATTGTCATTGACATTGTTATTGTCATTGACATTGTTATTGTCATTGACATTGTTATTGTCATTGACATTGTTATTGTCATTGACATTGTTATTGTCATTGACATTGTTATTGTCATTGACATTGTTATTGTCATTGACATTGTTATTGTCATTGACATTGTTATTGTCATTGACAGTGTTATTGTCATTGACATTGTTATTGTCATTGACATTGTTATTGTCATTGACATTGTTATTGTCATTGACATTGTTATTGTCATTGGCATTGTTATTGTCATTGGCATTGTTATTGTTATTGTCATTGACATTGTTATTGTCATTGACATTGTTATTGTCATTGACATTGTTATTGTCATTGGCATTGTTATTGTCATTGGCATTGTTATTGTCATTGGCATTGTTATTGTCATTGGCATTGTTATTGTCATTGGCATTGTTATTGTCATTGGCATTGTTATTGTCATTGACATTGTTATTGTCATTGACATTGTTATTGCAATTGACATTGTTATTGTCATTGATATTGTTATTGTTACTGTCATTGACATTGTATGCACTCATTCGTATCTCTCTGGACTCTCAGGTGTAGTCGCATAAAGGAATGTAGGAAGAATAAGTAGTGATCTAGTCAAGACCAGGTCAAGCACCAAACACTAACACGGGATCCATTTCAGGTCAAATGATTATTTTTCCTTTGTAACAGAGTATATGATATAAATATTATTGGAATCTTAATCGCTATCGCAAATTATATGATACTGGAGCATACCATAATGAATAATTTATATACCTTATATACGCGTATGTATTCTGTACGTTCCATAAATATTAATATGTAAAGATTTTGCAAAACAATCATTAGATTACCATGCAACTATAGTATGAACAACTTTATTGTTATATTGATTACTATGGAAGTTGGGTATCATTATAATGTTGCTCATGCTAGTTACATCACCATAGACAATTAGGTGGTTCGCATGAAACAATAGATTTTTAAAGATTGATAAAGGTTTATTAAGATAGCAACAAAGTGACATCCTCCGCGGTGAGGCAAGGAAGCAGGACAGGCGGCGAAGCAGGAGGAGACGGCGGGAGCGGCAACTGCGGCGCCGATGTTCGGAACGGCAAGAAGCTGCTGCTGATGGCTGCCGGAGTGGCCAACAAGGGAGCACTCTGCAAGGAATCCGAGGAAACTGGAGACGATGGCGGACTGACAAAGACCTCCGCAAGGATACACTCAGTCCTAGAAAGAGATGAAGTACATGAACACATGTGAAAGGAAAAATATATCCATACGTGTATGAACATTTAGTAGGATGGAGGAATATGCTATAGTGAATCAGAAAACACAACTTACATCCTGGAAATAGAAGATATGCTGGTGTCAGTTGTTGTCTGGCGATTCTTTGCCAAGCTTTCTTCCTGAATTGGAGCAAGAGCATATCGGCGACGGATGCCGTGATTGAACTCCTTTCCCGCCGGCCGGAAAAGAGGGTTTCGGGTGAGGGTGTCGCACACGCGCTTCCGAAGGCGAGGAACTGGCACGCCTCGGAGGGCGGGAGGCGACCGACGGACCAACATCCTTACGGCCTCGCAGGTCGACACGCAACCTGCCGAACAGAAAATTTAGATGACTCTCAAGACAATATTGTTATAAACAAAATTATACAAAATGTACTTATTAGAATATTCTGTCTGATAGCGTGGTACTTACCGAAAGCAGAATCCAGAATGATTTCGAGCAGAAGCGTTGTCAACGGCGACCTCCGACCTGCTGTACGTTTCAAACTTTGCGAACCGGAAGCTGAAGCTGAAATATGGCAAGTACAATTATTTATTATTATTTTTTTTTACCAAGATTTTATTAACCGTAATATGACTATAATCAATATTCAAGGCAAATCATTAATCTGCGGAACTTCTATAGTACACTTACCAGATTTAGGAGCCATTTCAATGACAAAAATCTAAAGAATAGGCAGATGCATTGATTCTATTATTTGTTTGGATGCAGTAATTAGAATGAGACTTTAAAAATGGGTTGGTGGTATAAGTAGTCATTTACCCCCTCGGGATCCTGACGAGTAGTCAAATAAGGTGATGTGCTACAAGGCATGTCAGTGACTGAGGTTACATCAGGTCGCAAAGGAAGTGCTGCTTGGCAACCAAGATTTTTTTTCTTCTAGATTTTCATGATTAAAGAAATGAACAAATAACCTCCCGCCCAAAAAATGCTATTTATTTATCATTGTTGTGTTGCTGTTGTTATCAGCCTCATTTTTTGTAACTATAGTAATAACGATAATTAGTAGTAGTATTAGTAGCAGCAGCATTGTTATTCCTATTCCTATTAGTATTGTGATATTATTATTAGTGATATCATTAACATTAACATTATCGTTATCACCATCGTTGCCATTGTCAGTAAAATCAATATTATCATTGTCATTGTAACTTATTGCAATTGTCATTGTTGCTGACACTGTCATTGTCATTGTTGTTGACATTGTCATTGTTGTTGACATTGTCATTGTCATTGTTGTTGACATTGTCATTATCATTGTCATTGTTATTATCATTACCATTATCATTACCATCGTTATAAATGTTATTGCCTTTATCGTTACCATCATTATCAAGTGCCTTTTTTGGGGGGGAAGGGGCATTTTTTTAACCGAAGATTTTAATCGAAACGTCTATGTTAATGCACATATCTGATGATCTTCTATTTTCAGAATTTCCTACTGAAGGGCATAAAAACCTCCTGCAAAGGCCTTCGACATTTGTGATTGGTCTTCAGCTTCCATTCAACCCTGATCATTATTCGACCTCCGTCTGTGCTTCCCCCCTTTCCAATAATCTTGGATCCGCCCCTGATCATCATTATTATTGTTGTTGATAGTTATTGTGATTATTGTTTTTACAATAATGGCAATAATAAAAATGATGATTCCCATTATTATCATGATTATTGTTCTTATTATTAATAATATCAATAATAATAATAATAATTATTATTATTATTATATTGCCATTGTATTACTATTATTATATATTATCATTATATTATTAATATATTGTTATTGTGTTATTATTATTGTTATTGTGTTATTGTTATTGTGTTATTGTTATTGTGTTATTGTTATTGTGTTATTGTTATTGTGTTATTGTTATTGTGTTATTGTTATTGTGTTATTGTTATTGTGTTATTGTTATTGTGTTATTGTTATTGTGTTATTGTTATTGTGTTATTGTTATTGTGTTATTGTTATTGTGTTATTGTTATTGTGTTATTGTTATTGTGTTATTGTTATTGTGTTATTGTTATTGTGTTATTGTTATTGTGTTATTGTTATTGTGTTATTGTTATTGTGTTATTGTTATTGTGTTATTGTTATTGTGTTATTGTTATTGTGTTATTGTTATTGTGTTATTGTTATTGTGTTATTGTTATTGTGTTATTGTTATTGTGTTATTGTTATTGTGTTATTGTTATTGTGTTATTGTTATTGTGTTATTGTTATTGTGTTATTGTTATTGTGTTATTGTTATTGTGTTATTGTTATTGTGTTATTGTTATTGTGTTATTGTTATTGTGTTATTGTTATTGTGTTATTGTTATTGTGTTATTGTTATTGTGTTATTGTTATTGTGTTATTGTTATTGTGTTATTGTTATTGTGTTATTGTTATTGTGTTATTGTTATTGTGTTATTGTTATTGTGTTATTGTTATTGTGTTATTGTTATTGTGTTATTGTTATTGTGTTATTGTTATTGTGTTATTGTTATTGTGTTATTGTTATTGTGTTATTGTTATTGTGTTATTGTTATTGTGTTATTGTTATTGTGTTATTGTTATTGTGTTATTATTATTGTTATTGTATTATTGTTATTGTGTTATTGTTATTGTATTATTGTTATTGTGTTATTGTTATTGTGTTGTTATTATTATTATTATTATTATTATTATTATTATTATTATTATTATTATTATTATTATTATTATTATTATTATTATGTTATTGCATCATTATTACATTTTTAATGTATCATTATTATATTGTTATAGTTATTACTATTATTACTACTACTATTATTACTGTTATTATCATCTGTAATATTATTATTACTTTCATGTTTATTGCTATCACCATTATCAAAATTTTTATTATCATTTTATTTTTGATATCATTATATATTTTATCACATTAGTTTTACCATTATATTTTTGCCATTATATTCATGTTATCACCATATTTTTATAATTGTATTTTATCAATATATTAATATTTTATATGATATTTTCATTATTATACTTTGTTATATTTTTCGTTATATTCTTATTTTTTTGCTATCATTTATATTATTTATTATCATATTTTAATCATTATTTTTTGTTAGTATCTCTTCATTGTATTTTGGTTTTCATTATATTTTTTACTATTGTTATATTTTTGTTGTCATTATATTTCTGTTATCGTTATATTTCTCTCATAGTATTAGTTATCATTCTATTTTTGTTATCGTTATGTTTTATTATCTTTATATTTTTCTTATCATTATATATTTTTCATATTATTATATTTCATGATATTATAATTTTGTTTGTTATCATTTATATTTTGCTATAATTATATTTTTGTTATCATTGTATTTATTGATATTGTAGTGAATTTCCCGGCTGCAGGTCTGTTCCCCTGACATTACGGATCGCTATTGATATTTTACGGACTCCCCCGCCCTGCAAGATGACTTGGCTTTGCTGTTTTTCTGTGTGTCTGTAGCTTGTTTAAATAAAAATAAACCTGTTTTTTATACTCCTTTGAATTAACTTTCCCACTACATCTACACTACTCCTACTATACATAACACTACTTACCTTATATTCCATACTTGTCTTGTCTTATTCTTGCCTTTTCGTCTTCGACTAATTCACCTTAGCTTTGTTTTTCTCTCGTTTTTCCGTTTGTGTTTCTCCGTTTTCTCTCTCGGATACCTTCTTTCACTTTTTCGTTTTTCCCTATATTTTATCTATTTTATGTGCCAATCGTTTTATAGTTTTATCTTTCTTTTTATTTTATGTACTTCTAAACTTATTTAAGACTCGCCATACACTATTTAACAAATAAAATCAATTGCATTATGGGTAAAGTCTCCAAAGCGCGGGAAGTCACCAGTATAAAGGATCAAGCTACGTCGGTCGAGTGGGAGAGGCTTTTTGTCTTGTGTGGCGACTGACCGTTGGATTTTTAGCTGGCTGCCTGGTGCTTCTCGGGCTGTGGTGGGTTGCCTCTGTTTTACAACTAAGTGTATGGTGTGTTGTCTTGTGTATTGGTTCTTTTTTAAAGTTTTGTGCGAAATCAGTATAGAATATGGATGTTCTTTTTTATGTCGCCTTTTTGTCACCCAGTAATCTTATTTTATTTTTATTTTATTTATTTATTATTATCATTTTAATTGATTACGGGATCACTCCTAACTCACCTGGGAGTCAATGCCAATTACGCCAAACCCATATGGATATTACCTGTAGTTGGGTAAAAAGTTACCAAATCAAGATCTCTAACTACGGAATTCATGATTATCCACTACAGTTATCATTATACTTTTGTCATTATATTTTTTGTTATTATTAGATTCTTTCTTATCTTTTTTGTTAATATTATTATATTTTCTTATATTTTTTGTTATTATTATTATATTCTTTCTTATATTTTCCGTTATAATTTTTTATCATTATATATTGTCATATTTTTTATTATTATATATTTCATCATCATATTTTTCATAATATTTTTGTTCTCATCATATTTTTTATAATTATATTTTTTTCTTATTCGTATATTTATTATAACTTTTATCATTAATCTTTATCACTATAATTTTTTGTTGTATTTTTTCTCATTATATTTTTGTTATCACTATATATTTTTAATAATTACATTTTTATCATT
Organism: Penaeus vannamei; assembly: GCF_042767895.1. Lineage (NCBI taxonomy): Eukaryota > Metazoa > Arthropoda > Malacostraca > Decapoda > Penaeidae > Penaeus > Penaeus vannamei. Next base: position 19,124,927 of record NC_091551.1, on the reverse strand, counting down.
ATATTTTGTTATTTTTTAAATTGTTATAATCAATTTTTATCACATTTTTTTTATCATAGTATTTTTTGTTATTACCGTTATCACGTTCATTCCTATTATCATCATCATAACTATAATAATTCTCATTACTGTTATGCTTAGCTTTTTTGTTATCATTATTATCGTTATATTTATCATTACTGATACAATTGTTATCTTTATCATTACTGATATCATTGCTATCTTTATCATTATTGATATTATTTTTAATATTGCTATCGTCACCATTATTATTAACACTATCATTAACATTAACATTATTATTATTAACATTATTATTATTATTAACATTAACATTATCATTATCATTATCATTATCATTATCATTATCATTATCATTATCATTAACATTATCATTATCATTATTATTAACATTATCATTATTGATAGTGTTATCATTATTGATATTATTATTAGCATTGTTATCCTTAAAATAATTTTTATTTTCATTATTATCAGTATCATTATTGCTATAATTATTATCATTATTGCTATCATTATCGTTATCATCATTGCTATCATTATCGTTATCATCATTGCTATCATTGTCATTATCATCTTTGTTATCATAATCATTATCATTATCGTTATCATCATTGCTATCATTATCATTATTGCTATCATTATCATCATTGCTATCAGTATCATTATTGCTATCATTATCATCATTGCTATCATTACCATCATTGCTATCTTTATCATAATCATGATTGTTGTCATTATCATTACTGTTATTGTTATCATTGTTGTCATTTTCATTATCATCATTGCTATTTTTATCATAATCATGATTGTTGTCATTATCATTATCGTTATCATTGTTGTCATTATCATTATTATTATCGATATCAATATTATTATTGTCATTATCATTATTATCATTATTGTTACCATTATCCTTATTGTAATCGTTATCATAAATGATGTCATTAACATTAATGTTATCATAATCATTAACGTTATCATAATAATTAATGTTATAATCATTAATGTTATCTTTATCATTAATATTATCATAATCATTAATGTTATCATTATCATTATGCTTATTGTCATCATTGTTATTGTTGTCATTATCATTATTATCATTTTCATCATCATTATTTTATCATTACCATTATCATGATTATTATTATTGTTTTCATTGTTATCATTGCCAGCTTTGTTATCATCGTCACCATTGTTAACATCGTTGTAATTGCCATAATTGTTATCATTATTGTTATCATTATCATTATCATCTTTATCATTATTACAATCATTATCATTATTGCTATCATTATCATTATTGCTATCATTATCATTATTGCTATCATTATTGCTATCATTATCATTATTGCTATCATTATCATTATTGCTATCATTATCATTAATGCTATCATTATCATTATTGCTATCATTATCATTATTGCTATCATTATCATTATTGCTATCATTATCATTATTGCTATCATTATCATTATTGCTATCATTATCATTATTGCTATCATTATCATTATTGCTATCATTATCATTATTGCTATCATTATCATTATTGCTATCATTATCATTATTGCTATCATTATCATTATTGCTATCATTATCATTATTGCTATCATTATCATTATTGCTATCATTATCATTATTGCTATCATTATCATTATTGCTATCATTATTATTATTGCTATCATTATCATTATTGCTATCATTATCATTATTGCTATCATTATCATTATTGCTATCATTATCATTATTGCTATCATTATCATTATTGCTATCATTATCATTATTGCTATCATTATCATTATTGCTATCATTATCATTATTGCTATCATTATCATTATTGCTATCATTATCATTATTGCTATCATTAGCATTATTGCTATCATTATCATTATTGCTATCATTATCATTATTGCTATCATTAGCATTATTGCTATCATTATCATTATTGCTATCATTATCATTATTGCTATCATTATCATTATTGCTATCATTATCATTATTGCTATCATTATCATTATTGCTATCATTATCATTATTGCTATCATTATCATTATTGCTATCATTATCATTATTGCTATCATTATCATTATTGCTATCATTATCATTATTGCTATCATTATCATTATTGCTATCATTATCATTATTGCTATCATTATCATTATTGCTATCATTATCATTATTGCTATCATTATCATTATTGCTATCATTATCATTATTGCTATCATTATCATTATTGCTATCATTATCATTATTGCTATCATTATCATTATTGCTATCATTATCATTATTGCTATCATTATCATTATTGCTATCATTATCATTATTGCTATCATTATCATTATTGCTATCATTATCATTATTGCTATCATTATCATTATTGCTATCATTATCATTATTGCTATCATTATCATTATTGCTATCATTATCATTATTGCTATCATTATCATTATTGCTATCATTATCATTATTGCTATCATTATCATTATTGCTATCATTATCATTATTGCTATCATTATCATTATTGCTATCATTATCATTATTGCTATCATTATCATTATTGCTATCATTATCATTATTGCTATCATTATCATTATTTCTATCATTATAATTATTGCTATCATTATCATTATTGCTATCATTATCTTTATTGCTATCATTATCATTATTGCTATCATTATCATTATTGCTATCATTATCATTATTGCTATCATTATCATTATTGCTATCATTATCATTATTGCTATCATTATCATTATTGCTATTATCATCATTGCTATCATTATCATTATTGGTTATATGATCATTATCCCCATCATTATTATGGTAATTATCACCATCGTTATTATGGTTATCACCACTGTTATGAAGATCATCAACGCCATCGTCATTATGATTATCACCTTCATTATTATGAATATCATCATTATGATTGTTACCACCATCAATATTATGATTGTTACCACGATCCCTATTGCAATTGTTACCATCATGATTATCACCATCATTATTATGACTGTTATCACCACCATTATTATGATTATTATCACTATCAGTTTTTGTGATTATCAACCCACTCATTGTTGTGATTATCACCATCATAATTATGACTATTATCACTATCAATGACGTGATAACAGACAGTGACAATAATATTAGAAATGAGATGATAAATAAAGAATTATTACGAATGCAATAAAATTGCATCGCACTGGTGAGACATGATTGCACTGCAAGCGAAGTGGAAGGCGATGGCGAGAAGGGCACCGGCGGCGGACACGGTTCAGGAAATTGCTGCTCACGGCTGCTTGAGTGGCAAATATTAGTGCACTCTGCAGCAAAGAGTATAAAGGCTTGGTAAGAAAGCATGGAAAAAGTATGTGAGCCTCAACGGTTGCCGGATAGTATGATATCTGAACAATAATGTGTACGCGATGTGTCGTCTGTTTGTTTACTATCGTGATACGCCAGTCTTTCAAAAAAGTAGGAAAGGGATTGTTTTTTTTCATGTTTTATGCTTCCTTTTCTGTTTTAATTTGTCATGACTTGAAATAAAATAAAGAAATGTTTTACATAAATGTGTTTTATGTATCCTAGATTTAATGACAGAACAAAAAGGAATGAAAATGTGAAGAATATATTAATGCCGAGTGATTACAGAGTATGCTTTAATTTACGTTCATATTCATTGTATTAAATGCAAAGATATTTGCTGTAATAAAATTGTATAGAATCTAAACAGAGGAATAATATTATGATGCTATGTAAATATGCATAAAACTGAAATAATTATTAGATAGATGTTTTATTGTTATTCTAAAAGAAAAGAAAAAAAACAGTGCAAAACCTGATTTCAATGTATGTAAAGAAATATCGAGTAAACAAAAAAATACTATTAGATAATGGGATAATTACATAATTCCATGCTTTCCTATCTTTCATAACTGGAGACGACGGCGGACTGACATTCGTAAGGATACTCTCTGCCTTGGAAAGATATAGATATAGATTACATGTAATTTGAAATGTAATATAGATATATTTTTCCTGTAAATTCATTTAACAAAATGTAAGCGTTGACTATAATCAAGAAGATGAACTTTCATCCTAGACAGAGAAGATGTGCGGATATTAGCAGATGTCTGGCGATTCTTTGCCAAGTTTTCTTTCTGGGAAGAGTGGTTGGAGCGAGACCATATCGACAACGGATGCCATGACTGAACTTCTTTCCCAAAGGCCGGAAAGGGGGGTTTCGGGCGAGGGTGTCGCACACGCGCTTCCGAAGGCGAGGGACTGGCGCGCCTTGGAGACTGGGAGGTGACCGACAAGCATCATCGACGCGCAGGACACAAAGGATACTGTTATAAGAGTATATAAAGTGTCCATGTTTGTAAAAAAAATAATAATAATAAATCAAATAAATCAAATAACAGGTAAAAGCGATACCAATCGCTATTCACTAAATAAATACATTATTCATTGATAAAAAAATTAAAAAAATGGCTTACCGTTGAAGAAAAAAAAGGTTGCTATGACAAATCTTTTCACTGCATTCCGTTTCCGAAAGCTGTAGTTGGTGAAAACCATAGATTTGTATTTATAGGCAGTCATTTATCTCCCTCGGGATCCTGACAAGCAGTCATATGAGGTTATGTAGTAATAGACATGCCAGTGTCTGAAGTTAGGTCAGGTCATATGTGAAAAACTACCGACAAAGACGACATATTACATGCATTTTCCATCAGAATATTTGGGATTGATTATTATAGAAATATATAGCATAACATTACTGCGATTTCCATAACATTATACTTAAACCATTATCCCAATGAATAATATCTTTATTATAATTACTCATATATTATAACTATAATTCATGTCTTCATTAAATGCCTTCATTATTGTGATCTTCATGTCCGAGTGTCTCCATAGAAGTAACTAGATCTCTCACAGATTGACACCACCATCTTTACGATATAATTTATCGGTTTCAGTAATTATAACTAGAAACGTTTGCTATCCCGTTAGATTTCCGAGAGGGGAATAATTAAATTACACTTATACGTGGAGTCAATGGCTAAAATACGCGTTTGTAGTCTGAAATAAAAGCGAGATAGGAAACCCTCCAACATTATTTCATTATAACCAGTGGCCATAAATTCCTTCATACACCTGCCTAGTGTCCACCCTAGGACTGATTATCAAACCCCATTAAATCCCGTACATTTTATTTTAGTGTTTTCTAAACAGCCCTGCCAAAAACGGATGTAATGGTCTTTATGACCAGATATTTGTAAAATGTAATGTTATCTAAAGTTTTATTTGCTTTTATGAATTCTGAATTTTGGTTATCACAATGACCATTCTGCATAAACATAACACCACTGTTGTAATAAGGGTTCGGTAATACTAGAACAGCAAATGATGTGAAAATAGTTTGAATTAATGACTAAACTTAAATCGTTATTTTATAATCGTATGCTCTAATGAATATATTTAATTCTAACATGAATTAAAACACGCGAGACAGTTCCAAAATAAATACTAAACAATAACACAGAAATCTTCTATTAAATTATCTGCAAATAGAACTATAAAACATATAAAAGGTAACGAATGTTGGTATATTAATACATTCTAAATATTGCAGAATGAAGGCTTTGTATAAATATCGGGTGTGCAGGTGTTATTACATTTCATCGGTATTTGGTTAATTTGCAAAGGCAAAGTCTTTCAGATCAATCAAAGCTTTTGATATCAGTGAACGAATTCCTATTTCAGCCTTTTTTCGACTACTCAGAGCGGGCTGAGTAACAACGCTTGGATAAGCTAAATATAGCATTATAGAGACACTGCAAAGACCTACGCATCTGAAACGGACCTGATATACTTAGTCGTCTATAAAAATCCAAATTTCTTCGACTACATATTTGGTTTAAATTAGTAAAATGCTAAATAAAAGTGGAATTGCGAAATAATGTAAATGCTATGATAATTTTATATTTTTATTTAACACTTCCCCTCTCGTCATTTATGTCAAAGTGAATGTTATGTATAGTTTAATAGAAGTAAAAAGAAATGAATAAAACATGTAATATGCAAGTATGTATACAAACACATAAATATGTCTATATATAAATACATACATACATATATATATATATATGTGTGTGTGTGTGTGTGTGTGTGTGTGTGTGTGTGTGTGTGTGTGTGTGTGTGTGTGTGTGTGTCTGTGTCATATTTATGTATATGCATGTAAAAAAAATATATTTTTATGTATATATATGCATGTATATATATATATATATATATATATATATATATATATATATATATATGTATGTATATATATATATATATATATATATATATATATATATATATATATATATAACACATAGATAGATAGATATGCATACGTACATATATTTATGTACATACATACATACATATATA
>NC_091551.1:19100950-19103450 GCF_042767895.1 Penaeus vannamei | reverse complement strand
CTGAGATGTATCAATCATGACAATGCAGTCAAAATTCTTTCGTAATTTACTCGCTCTATGAAAAACTCTAGAAATAAAAGGTATTCGCAATTAGCTCTTAACCTCATTCTATAATACTGAAGCTGATATTTGTAAGAACCGAAGAGAAGATTGTGTTGCATTCTCATCGTTGTGACTGATACTGATGAGTTTATCTAGCTATTCAAACAATATATGGAATATACTGTATATATACACATTTTTCGCATAGGAAGCTGGTCCTATTTGAGAGGTATTCTCTTGATCAGGTACCTTACAGTACACAATATAGACATTAAAATAACATACTGCATACGTTTAATCAATAAAATTCGTATTTAGGCAACAAAGTCCTTTTAAAGTAGGTTTGAATACTATTTAACACCATAATGATAATGAACATTAGCCTGATGATTTCATTCTATTGGAATTCCCAAAGAGTTTTATTCTTCTTTGGAATAAAGAATAAGCCATGGAACTATAAACTCAGGATCAGCAAGGCTTTTACTAGTTCTCCCTTGGATGTTGTTGATAATTTCCTCAATCTTTTTACCGTTTAACATGTTGCAGCATTTATTAATATAGATTTGATATTCCTGTTCGATTTGCAGCTGCTACGTTATTCTTAACTCTATGAAACATTCTTATATACTTAAGGACATTTCTTCGGATTTCTGATAATACAAGATTTGTGGCAACTTTGTTTTCTGCTTTTAACTAGTGGAGCTAGTCTAAGAAAATATGAACATTACCATTAAGATTATACGAGATTATTTCCATTGATTTCTCTATATTTAGTGAAATTGAATGTAATATTTTCTTTACCTGGTTATTCTATAAACTGTAAATATCGGAAAGTGATCAGAGATGCTATTATAAATAATTCAATATTTTAAACAAGTAAAATGGTACTAGTTCAAAAATGATATATTCTTAATTCGCGACACAGGTAACACACCTTGTTTTCACCTCACAGGACAACAATGTTTAATTTTTCCATGAAAATGTGAAAACTACATATGGGCCTGCGATATCCGTTTCCAAAAGTGGTATTTTTAAATAAAAAAGAAATTCAACAAAGACCGTTTCTGTGTAATCACAGGCTCTTGTTTTTTTGATAAATAAATAAATACTATATATACGAAGGGCTACACCATTAGACAAGCGAGAACGATTATTGGAATTTTAACTGTGTGGTTGCAGGTTAAGTAGGTGTTTAGTGTCTTTATTGAGCTTCGTTTCCCAAAGAGCGACAAAATCAATTTCATAATTTAGAGGTTGGTTACTTTATTGCACAAATATTTCAACATTCCTAAACAGACTGCCAGTTATAACATAAAAGAGAAAATATTCCTTCACAAGAACATCACGACCTGGAAAATAATATTTAGGGCCTACTCATTTTAATTTTATTACATTATCTAAAATGTATCTGGGTCAAATTCAGAAATCATTTCGCCAACAACGTTTCCCCCCCCCCCCCAAAAAAAAAAAGAAAATTGCTTATCATTGGTATTTCATTATTTTCAAAAAGGCGTTTGAGTATGATACAATGGTATCTTTTGCGATCATCAACAGAAATAAAACAATGGTTACAGCTGCAGTATCCTAGCGTTGGCGTAGGTTCTTAGCCTTATCTTTAGAGCTAAGGCTACGATAAAGCCAACGCGTTAACCCCTTTGAAAAATGGCAGAACAAAGAGAAGAGAGAAAATCCATCTCTGAGTGGGCTGAAGATACGACTGGGATTGGGTCAACAGCAGAAGAGTCCGTGAGGGCCGACTGATGGCTTCAAATGACCCAAAAATGCAGGAGGAAGACCTCATCAGGCAGCGAGAAGGAGAGCGAACTGCGTCTGGGGCTATAAAAGGCATTTAAAGTTCGCCATTAGGAAGAACTAAAGCGTCTAATTATTTCTTATAACTTAATTGAAGGATTTTCTCTGTGAGGATTCCAGCGTAAGGGGCGTAACTGTGTGGTGCACTGTAGGCACTGCTTCATATTTTACATATTTTAAAAATAATTAAAACAAAATTACTCTATAATATATACATTAATAAGGTTCACACAAGGGAAAGAAATGTGAGGGTATAATGTATTCGTCCCGTAATTCGTAAAAAGATAAGATAAAAAAGTACAGTTCTCGCAGAGTTGCCATACCCATCTTCCAGAAACTTCCCAAAGGTCGGAATATAAATTTTGCACTCTAGATGCATCATTCTCGCACAGTAATACGCTTTCCCACCGGCAACAATATCTGTCACTGGCAATGGGCAGAGCGAAGGTAATTTTGTTCCTCTTCTCCCCCGTATTTTGCATCTTCGCCCTCTCGCAAACGCCGGAGAGAAGAAGGGGAGGGTGATTATACACAGCGCTTCTTGATTATGTAAATTGCAATGTTCTAATGTCATGCCGGAGAAGCTGCTGTTTGTGATGCCCTTCAGAAAATGGACCTGCTAAAGACGGCGTTTTGGTTTAATTTG
>NC_091551.1:19080950-19085950 GCF_042767895.1 Penaeus vannamei | reverse complement strand
TTATTGCTATTAGTATTACTATTGTAGTAGTAGTTATACACACACATATATATGTGTGTGTGTGTAAATATTCGCGCGTAAAAGAACATAATTCTTATTCGTTTAATAGAATATTTTTTCACCACATAATAGTGCCCAGCAATGAGTGATAGAGATAATGAAAGAAAACCTCCTTTGCAATCGTTAAAATAATAGTCGGTTTCTTTTGTGCGCCTTCTCGGTTAACATTTACGAAACTTCATTGCAAAAATACAGTACTGTATTAAATGTATTGACCTGCTCTCGACCGCTGGGTGAACAGAATAGAACTGGATTCCATTTCCATTTCAGTATCAAAGAGACGAGGCATTCCACACGAGCCGGCGAAAGAGGAGGCGTCTAGCAAGAGGGTGGCGACCAGGCGTCCACGACCCATCCGGAGGAGGTCAGGTCCTGCCACACTAGCACTTCTGTCTTTTTCTGTATTTTAGTATGTCCTTTCTGTATGCAAGTGGGCTGGTCCAATCATTCTACCAAGCTAGCAAACATAACGCAGATGCAAGCAAATATGGCGCTATCCGAGAAAGGTCCAGGAAATCAAAAGAACCTCCTCATACATATTATCTTTAAGGAATGTATATTGTTATGTATATTGTTTCTAGAAATATTCTAGAAAATTAACTTTTTACATTTTTACCTGATTCATAAAAAAAAGAAAATGCATAGATCCTCTATAGCAAAGGATTAAGACAAATTTGTCAGGCAGAAACTGTCGCCATCGTCTTCGTCTGGGACCCGTTCCATGGGTATGCGATACACGCAGAAAACCCTAATTTCACGCGGAAACGCAAACATTGAAGGAAAACGTGTTAGCATAAGAGGGCCTCTACAAACGCGTATCAAAATAAATGTCTTCCTAGAGCAATTTGCTCATGGGCAATGATTCGAGAAGGTCGTCGATATGCCTGCAATGCCTTGCTTTATATGTGCTGTCTTCTTTAAATTTCCAAATTTCGAATGCAGAGAAAAACACGTGTTGGTATTGTCGATGACTTTGAAGCAAAACATGACACTGTCCAGTCGATTAGCTATGGATTGATGACACCACCAATTCTCGCTTTCTTCTTTCCTGGCGTACATCTCGCAGTGTCCAGGGATTTAGGCGAAAGCCAGCCATGCACTCTCTCAGTACGACATTTATTTCTTAATTGCGACACAGATAAAACCTGCTCGTTCGGTGTGGCTGGTCGTTTCAGCCTCTAACTGTTTCGAACGATATCGTGTAGGCTGCAAATTTCAGCGCGGTCGGGGACAGATTATCCTCTCGTGTAGAAAGGAGTTAGTCTGGATATGTCCTTTTAAATGATAATAATAATAAAAAAGAAATCGACCCGGAATAAAGGTCATTCGTGGTCAAGAGGTACTATGATTTGGAGTCACAGAAGATACATAGAACGGCGTAAGCGTTTTATCACTCATGAAAGTCAAAACATTAGCATAGTGTAGAACACTAGAATTGCAATACATTTGATATAGTGTCTCTTACTGACGATGGAAGTTAAGAATACAAATCAAGGTAAAACAACTTTCAAATTGACGTCGTAACATTAAGCGAATTTTATGAAACTGAAATGTCAATATGTTTTTGACTTTCTAAACGATATCACTATTTTCTTTACATGGGTTGCCAATTGCATGAAACGATACATTCGAGTAAATTTTCAGTCATTTCACCAATTACCCGATAGTGTTCTGTTCGACGGTACGAGCTGGATAAAGCATTTTTCAGTTTCAGTAAAATGTAATTGTGTGTCAGACATCCCTATCACATTTTGAAAAATAATATGAGGTCCGCAATAATAGCTTTGGAAAACACCAGTTGATCTGAAGTGAACATATTTTATATAAATATATATATAAACTGACAGGCAGGCAGACATCTCGTTGATATGTACTGTCCTGTAAAAATCCCTCTGCATCTAACACTGGTATACCGAGAAAAAAATACGCATTTTATTCACGAAATGAGTAGCAATTATGAAAGAATAACCGTGCCACTAATAAGCAATTAAAATGTAGAAAGAGGTAAATGAAAGCGATTAAGCCAGAAAATTAGAGAGACCATCAACATAAAAGAAATGGGGATATCGACTCTTTATATTAAAAAAATCGATACAAATCGCTCGCTACCGAGGAGGGGGGGATACTTCGTAGCAGAAATTCCGGTACATTAATCATATTAGGAAGAGTACCAGCTATATTAAGGGAGATGTCATTCCTTGTTACAGTGATATGATGAAGGTAAATTTCTCTGGCTCGGAAACAGTTATTTAAAAACAGTTTGCAGGAAATGGCCTTTTTTTTACATGAAAGTATTAATTGTGTTAACCCCGTGTCAAATTGAAATACTTTGGTTATGTGCTGTTATACTGCAAGGAATACTCATTGTTTTCAAGAAAGTATTATTACTCTTTTTTTCTTAAGAGAAGAGCCTCTGTATAAACGACAGCTGAAAGAAACATTAAATAGAATACATGTCGAAGATCAGCCGAATGGTCTTTATCGAGGGAAAGAATTTATTCCAGAGGGTGGACGGTTACCTCGATGATGCCTTAGTAATTTCACCCAAACTCTCCTTTTAAGTGAATCACAAGGTTGGTTGCTATATTTCCAATAAACGTGTCGCATGTATATGAAGACTGTGTACTGCATATTGGCAACTAATTCCCTACAAAATACTCAAAATAACTGAAAACATGCAATAAAATGCTGGTTATTAGTTTTTGTTTATTCTGTTATTGTTGCACATTTGCAGAGGCCAGTGCTGAACATTCAGACGATAAAGTTGCTTAAGGGGAAACTTCATCGTGCTTCAGTTCATATAATTTAAGAGCATTGCCTCCTAATGCTCATAATCCATACCTTTGCGGTAACGTTGTGGTCCGATTACAAGCAAGTAGTCACAAGGGAATGTAATCATTGTGGTAATCAAATAGAAGAAACATTGGCCAAGTTATCAAAGGCCTATGTGGCCATTGAGCTTTGAAGTTTCTGTCATTGTGACTGGTTTTCTGTTTATAGACACATAACATAGTATAAACGTGTAATGTTCATTCCATAAACCAATTTAGTATCTTTGTTCCTTTCCTTCATAAGTACAGGTCGCACCGGTATCAATCTCAGAACATGTATGCGGGTTCAAAGTCACACATACACACGTGTACGGGTGTCTTTATATGTATGTTATGTTTATGTGTATAGATACGTGTATGTGTGTTTGGGTGTAATTTTATGTGTGAGGTGTATGTATGAGTGAACGTGTACGTTTTTATGATTTAAAATTATATTTTTTTTTTTCGCAAGTAAACAAAAAATAAGTGGGTATTACTTTCTAAATATGGATATCGCAGCTCTGAATCTATAGTACGATAGTCTCTAACAAATATAGACATGCATACACAGGTATATACTAATTTTATATGGCGAAATATCCTGTTTCGTCTGAAATCTTGATAATTCCGATAGTTGGGGAGGGCATGAAGTGAACCATAGACTGAATCATAGGAACGCCACTGTCGAGAATTCTAAAGAAAAACGCGCCATATTCCTGTAAAACCTTCAGAAATGCACCCCTTACTCGACTATTGACCCCGCGGTTTCATACAAGCAATTCTGACCAAGCAACATCAATAAACCCACCTCCGGACTCCCCTCACATTTTATTCATGGATCTCAACACTTCGCTTTTATCTCTGGAAGAACGAGATGGATCATAGGCTGGAGGAAAGGGTGTATCCCGGTATCCGCTTACTGACTGTCAATGCAGGATCTGGGAGGCCGCTTTGACCAGATGCCACTTAAAATGGTAACTTTTCCCCAACCTCATTGGGTGCTTGTTCGGCTTCGGGGACTTAGAAAGTATAAGATATGATTTATTCTTTATTTGAAAATGCCATCCCTGCAGTTAATTTATATTTGCTCTTTGTTTATAGCGTTTTCTTTAACCTTTTCAGTCATGTATCTATGTCCCGCCAAATACAGTTGATTTCCCCAACACAGACCCGCAAATATCTGTTGACCCTATGATCCTCACATTGTTATGTTTTCTCTTTTCCATATTGATTCGTTAGTCTCAACCTTCAAACTTGACCCACTAATATTTTCTTTCATCAATATTTATCTTATACCAAGTACTTCGCTACAAAAATATAGCCACCCACAGAGGTTCATCACTTACGGTCATATTAGTGCAGTTCTCGAAAGATTGTGTCAAACCCGAATATCGAGAAAATGTTACAGCAGACACTTAACAGCCGCCCCCAAGAATCTTAAATCGTCTGGGATGGTACAGAATTGTTAACACGAGCAAGTACTGCATTCCGGTAATAATTCAGTCAAGACTGTTTAGATTCTTGGTCTCTGACTCCGAGAATTCTCCTGCCGGGCTGATTTTCTTGCCTTGTCTTAATCTTGATTTACTTATTTGTAATGGCGAGATAAGTGTCGAAATCTCAACGTCAGCGGCAGCTAAGAAACAAAATCGCTTCGAAGCAGATAGTGGAACACACACACACGCGCACAGATGCACATGCACACACACATACGTACTCTCTCTCTCTCTCTCTCTCTCTATCTATCTATCTATCTATCTATCTATCTATCTATCTATCTATCTATCTATCTCTATATATATATATATATATATATGTGTGTGTGTGTGTGTGTGTGTGTGTGTGTGTGTGTGTGTGTGTATGTGTGTGTGTGTGTGTGTGTGTCCGTGTGTGTATGTATATGTATGTTGTATGTTTATATATATATAGCATACCACCTGGAAAGTGGTTCCACGTGGAGGAGCATACTAAGTGGGGCCATGCATGGCGCACTGGTCCCTTCTGCACACGGCCCTACCCCGTCGTTTGCGCCCTCTGGTTAGATAAATGCTGACCCAATTTGACTTTTCCGCTAGCCAGGGCTTGCCATTTTCCGTAGCAGCATTTCTGTCGTTTTCTAAACATTAGAGG
>NC_091551.1:19000950-19033450 GCF_042767895.1 Penaeus vannamei | reverse complement strand
TATATATATATATATATATGAATACAATTTACTGTGATGTTTGCAAAGAAGTAAGATAATGGCTTTCATTGCTGCATGCTCCCACTGTACTACTAGTATACACTGTATCAACCAGGCTAAATAGTAAGGGTCCTGGGAACAAAGCCCGTAGCTTTGTTTAGGGGGATCGTCTGGTCATTTTTCGGCGTTTTTCGCCCATCTTGCCGAAATCCAGTTTAATGAATTTTCAAGGAGCTTCATGGCCTCCAATTCTCCCCTGAAAATTTCAAGGTCCGAGGCCCGACCGTTATTTTATAGGTGCTAGCAGCCCTTTTCGATGTCGACCGAAATAATAAACACATAAATGGTAGTTATAATATAAACAAAAGGTCATTGGATCCACGAAAATGATCTATATATTCTTACATACCTTATATACACATTTATAAACCGCCCTCTACTTGTATATTGCTTTACACGGGAGTCTGAGTGTGAAAATTGGCTATGTGGCCCCGTAGTATTAAACACCGGATACGCGGGTACAAAGAGACATCAGATGTCTCACGGTCTGGTTGAGAACGGGACGCGTGTAGTGAATCGGAAATCAAATCTATATGAATTATAAACCTCAATCACTTAAACACGAAATAGACCAGTGGGCAGCCTGACGGCCCCCTTTTCCTTGTTTAAGGGGACCTTCTGGTGATTTTTCGGCGATTTTCGCCCCTCTTGCCGAAATTGACTTTACTGCTTTTTCAAGGAGTTTCTAGGCCCCCGGTTCTCCCCTGAAAATTTCAAGGCCCGACGGTTATTTTTTAGGTGGTAGCAGCGACTTTCGATGTCGACTGAAATATTACTTTTTTGATGTTAGCTTAGAAAATCGGCAATTGTGACGCAATGATTAGAGATAATAAAAAAAAAATGGGTTATTTTCTGAAAGCTTATCAAATTTCACATAAGATGAGACCAACCTTCTTTTTTTGCAATAATTAAAAAAACCCGACAAGCATACAAAAAACGATAATGAAGAAATTTTCCATACAATAACTAAACATATGTCATTCATATGAGCAAAACATTTCGAAAATGCAATCCTCCCCCCTCCCCATGGGGGGTAGTTTTGCCACATGTACGGGATCACCACCAAAATTTTATGGAATATTAATTAGGCTATGACAAACCTCAAATCTTTTCATAACTTATCGAGTTAGAAAAAAAAAATCCTGGATCCAAACCATGGTCCGCATCACCACCAAACTGCAATAAGCGTCTAAGTTAGGTTAAAACTCACCTTTGGTTAAAATCCTGTCAAAATGTGTTCATAACTTTTAGAAATATTAGAAAACACACACACAAAATAAACAATCAACAAACAAACAAAGAAACAAACGGAAGTAACAATATGGATAAACAAAAGGTTATGAGGTACACGAAAAAGATCTATATGTGCTCATATACCTTTTATACATACCTTCACATCACCATGTAATTGTTTTTCGTCTTTCCACAGGGTCTGAGAGTGAAAATTGGCTACGTGATCCCGCAGAGTTTTTCCGCAGATTTAAAAAGACGATTTTCATGGTCCAGGACGGCCCGGCCGCGCGGGGAAAAGTGTGCGTTTGGTACCCGTCCGACTGGAGAAAAAGTAATTCTTTCGACAAATATTATATGTTGTAAAACCCCATTAGAGCATCCATAATAGGTAAATGATAGATAATTATATCAAATATAAGTATTCTGTACATGATTTGTCATGTGAAATATAAACATAATAAAAAGAAATAAAGACCGGGATTATTAGGTCCTTCGCATTTTTACACATAGCACACGCATTTTCGGTCCGATTTTAACGTATTATGGCTCATTTTGTAGCTGAATAATAGTTCTATCACATGCTGCCATAAGGATTTGCAATATTTTCATGTTGTTCTTGTAAAAGTGACATTTGTTTTAAAAATTTCCTATTGCAGTGTTAAAATAGTCACCGGTAAATATTCACCCCACCTCAAAAAAGTAAGGTCAACTTCTGCATATAACAGTAGAAAGATAGTTCTATTCAGACATGAAATCAGAATGGCTGTATGTTTTTTTTGCTTTTGTTTTTTTTTGTTTTGATTTTTGAGAATTTTAAAAAAATTATCAATGTAGGCATATAGACCCCCAGATCACTGCCACCACTGGAATATACGTAAGATTTTGAGAAACCGTTACGTGCAGCAATTCTGATTTCTTGTTTGAATAGAACCATCTTTCTACTATTATATGCAGAAGCCAATTTTGAGGTTTACCTTATTTTATTTATTTATTTATTTTTTTTTTTTGGTGAATATTTTCCGGTGGCTATTTTAACACCCTAATAGGAGATTTTGAAAACATGTCATTTTTACAAGAACCACATGAAAATATTGCAAATCCTCATGGCAGCATGTAATAGAACTATTATTCAGCTACAAAATGAGCCATAATACTTTAAATTCAGACCAAAAATACTTGTGCTATGCATAAAAATGTGAAGGACCTAATAATCGCGATCTTTTTCCTTTTTATTATGTTTACATTTTACGTGACAAATCATGTACAGAATACTTGTATTTGATATAATTATCAATCATTTACCTATTATTGTTGCTGTAATGGGGTTTTATAACGTACAATATATGTCGAAAGAATTACTTTTTCTACAGTCGGACGGGTACCAAACGCACATTTTTCTCCGCGCGGCCGGGCCGTCCTGGACCATGAAAACCGTCTTTTTAAATCTGCGAAATAACTCTACGGGGTCACGTAGCTTATTTTCACTCTCAGACCCCGTGGACAGACGAAAAACAATTACATGTCGATATGAAGGTATGTATATAAGGTATATGAACACATATAGATCAGTGTCCACATGACTTCCAGTGAGACTGGTCCCGGGCTGGACATTCCAGCTCCTGCCTTCGAGGAGGTTAAAGTTCCTGCCGTCGAGGAGGTTAAAACTCCTGCCGTCGAGGAGGAGGTTAAAAGTCCTGCCGTCGAGTAGGAGGTTAAAGTTCCTGCCGTCGAGGAGGAGGTTAAAGTTCCTGACGTCGAGGAGGAGGTTTCAGCTACTACCTTCGAGGAGGAGGACGCAGCTCCTGCCGTCGAGGAGGAGGTAGCAGCTCCTGCCGTCGAGGAGGAGGTAGCAGCTCCTGCCGTCGAGGAGGAGGTAGCAGCTCCTGCCGTCGAGGAGGAGGTAGCAGCTCCTGCCGTCGAGGAGGAGGTAGCAGCTCCTGCCGTCGAGGAGGAAGTTCCAGCTCCTACCGTCGAGGAGGAGGTAGCAGCTCCTGCCGTCGAGGAGGAGCTAGCAGCTCCTTCGAGGAGGAGGTTCCAGCTCCTGCCGTCGAGGAGGTAGCAGCTCCTGCCGTCGAGGAGGAGGTTGCAGCTCCTGCCGTCGAGGAGGAGGTAGCAGCTCCTGCCGTCGAGGAGGAGGTTTCAGCTCCTGCCGTCGAGGAGGAGGTTCCAGCTCCTGCCGTCGAGGAGGAGGTTCCAGCTCCTGCCGTGGAGGAGGAGGTAGCAGCTGCTTCGAGGAGGAGGTTTCAGCTCCTGCCGTCGAGGAGGAGGTAGCAGCCCCTGCCGTCGAGGAGGAGATTTCAGCTCCTGCCGTCGAGGAGGAGGTAGCAGCTCCTGCCGTCGAGGAGTTTTCAGCTCCTGCCGTCGAGGAGGAGGTAGCAGCTCCTTCGAGGAGGAGGTTCCAGCTCCTGCTGTCGAGGAGATAGCAGCTCCTGTCGTGGAGGAGAAGGTAGCAGCTCCTTCGAGGAGGAGGTTTCAGCTCCTGCCGTCGAGGAGGTTTCAGCTCCTGCCGTCGAGGAGGAGGTAGCATCCACTGCCGTCGAGGAGGAGGTAGCAGCTCCTGCCGTCGAGGAGGATGTTTCAGCTCCTGCCGTCGAGGTAGAGGTAGTAATTGCTGACGTCGAGGAGGAGGTAGCAGCTCCTGCCGTCGAGGAGGAGGTTCCAGCTCCTGCCGTCGAGGAGGAGGTTTCAGCCTCTGCCGTCGAGGAGGTTCCAGCTCCTGCCGTCGAGGAGGAGGTAGCAGCTCCTGCCGTCGAGGAGGTAGCAGCTCCTGCCATCGAGGAGGTTTCAGCTCCTGCCGTCGAGGAGGAATTAAAGATCCTGCCGTCGAAGAGGAGGTTCCAGCTCCTGCCGTCGAGGAGGAGGTTAAAGTTCCTGCCGTCGAGGAGGAGGTTCCAGCTCCTGCCGTCGAGGAGGAGGTTTCAGCTCCTGCCGTCGAGGAGGAAGTTCCAGCTCCTGCCGTCGAGGAGGAAGTTCCAGCTCCTGCCGTCGAGGAGGAAGTTCCAGCTCCTGCCGTCGAGGAGGAGGTAGCAGCTCCGAGGAGGAGGTTTCAGCTTCTGCCGTCGAGGAGGAGGTAGCAGCTCCTTCGTGGAGGTTTCAGCTCCTGCCGTCGAGGAGGTTTCATCTCCTGCCGTCGAGGAGGAGGTAGCAGCTCCTGCCGTCGAGGAGGAGGTAGCAGCTCCTGCCGTCGAGAGGGAGGTAGCGGCTCCTGCCGTCGAGGAGGATGTTCCAGCTCCTGCCGTCGAGGAGGTTTCAGCCTCTGCCGTCGACGAGGTTCCAGCTCCTACCGTCGAGGAGGAGGTAGCAGCTCCTGCCACCGAGGAGGTTTCAGCTCCTGCCGTCAAGGAGGAGTTAAAGCTCCTGCCGTCGAGGAGGAGGTTCCAGCTCCTGCCGTCGAGGAGGAGGTTAAAGTTCCTGCCGTCGAGGAGGAGGTTACAGCTCCTGCCGTCGAGGAGGAGGTAGCAGCTCCTTCGAGGAGGAGGTTTCAGCTCCTTTCGTCGAGGAGGAGGTTTCAGCTCCTGCCGTCGAGGAGGTAGCAGTTCCTGCCGTCGAGGAGGTGGTTTCAGCTCTTGCCGTCGAGGAGGTAGCAGCTCCTTCGATTTTGCAGTTCTTGCCGTCGAGGAAGAGGTTTCAGCTCCTGCCGTCGAGGAGGCAGCAGCAGCTCCAGCCGTCGAGGAGGAGGTAGCAGCTCCTTCGAGGAGGAGGTGTCAGCTCCTGCCGTCGAGGAGGAGGTAGCAGCTCCTGCCGTCGAGGAGGAAGTTCCAGCTCCTGCCGTCGAGGAGGAGGTAGCAGCTCCTTCGAGGAGGAGGTTTCAGCTCCTGCCGTCGAGGAGGTTTCAGCTCCTGCCGTCGAGGAGAAGGTAGCAGCATCTGCCGTCGAGGAGGTGGTTTCAGCTCCTGCCGTCAAGGAAGTAGCTCCTTCGAGGAGCAGGTAGCAGCAGCTCCAGCCGTCGAGGAGGAGGTAGCAGCTCCTTCGAGGAGGAGGTTTCAGCTCCTGCCGTCGAGGAGGAGGTAGCAGCCCCTGCCGTCGAGGAGGAGATTTCAGCTCCTGCCGTCGAGGAGGAGGTAGCAGCTCCTTCGAGGAGGTTCCAGCTCCTGCTGTCGAGGAGGAGGTGGCAGCTCCTGTCGTGGAGGAGGAAATAGCAGCTCCTTCGAGGAGGAGGTTTCAGCTCCTGTCGTCGAGGAGGTATCAGCTCCTGCCGTCGAGGAGGTAGCAGCTCCTGCCGTCGAGGAGGTGGTTTCAGCTCCTGCCGTCGAGGAGGTAGCAGCTCCTTCGAAGAGGAGGGTTCAGTTCTTGCCGTCGAGGAGTAGGTTTCAGCTCCTGCCGTCGAGGAGGAGGTAGCAGCTCCTGCCGTCGAGGAGGAGGAGGTAGCAGCTCCTTCGAGGAGGTTTCAGCTCCTGCCGTCGAGGAGGTTTCAGCTCCTGCCGTCGAGGAGGAGGTAGCAGCTCCTGCCGTCGAGGAGGAGGTAGCAGCTCCTGCCGTCGAGGAGGAGGTAGCAGCTCCTTCGAGGAGGTTTCAGCTCCTGCCGTCGAGGAGGAGGTAGAAGCTCCTGCCGTCGAGGAGGTTCCTGCTCCTGCCGTCGAGGAGGAGGTAGCAGCTCCTGCCGTCGAGGAGGTAGCAGCTCCTGCCATCGAGGAGGTTTCAGATCCTACCGTTGAGGAGGAGTTAAAGATCCTGCCGTCGAGGAGGAGGTTCCAGCTCCTGCCGTCGAGGAGGAGGTTAAAGTTCCTGCCGTCGAGGAGGAGGTAGCAGCTCTTGCCGTCGAGGAGGAGGTTTCAGCTCCTGCCGTCGAGGAGGAAGTTCCAGCTCCTGCCGTCGAGGAGGAAGTTCCAGCTCCTGCCGTCGAGGAGGAGGTAGCAGCTCCGAGGAGGAGGTTTCAGCTCCTGCCGTCGAGGAGGAGGTAGCAGCTCCTTCGAGGAGGTTTCAGCTCCTGCCGTCGAGGAGGTTTCAGCTCCTGCCGTCGAGGAGGAGGTAGCAGCTCCTGCCGTCGAGGAGGAGGTAGCAGCTCCTGCCGTCGAGGAGGTAGCAGCTCCTGCCGTCGAGGAGGATGTTCCAGCTCCTGCCGTCGAGGAGGAGGTTTCAGCCTCTGCCGTCGAGGAGGTTCCAGCTCCTACTGTCGAGGAGGAGGTAGCAGCTCCTGCCATCGTGGAGGTTTCAGCTCCTGCCGTCAAGGAGGAGTTAAAGCTCCTGCCGTCGAGGAGGAGGTTCCAGCTCCTGCAGTCGAGGAGGAGGTTAAAGTTCCTGACGTCGAGGAAGAGGTAGCAGCTCCAGCCGTCGAGGAGGAGGTAGCAGCTCCTGCCGTCGAGGAGGATGTTCCAGCTCCTGCCATCGAGGAGGTTTCAGCTCCTGCCGTTGAGGAGTTAATGTTCCTGCCGTCGAGGAGGAGGTTCCAGCTCCTGCCGTCGAGGAGGAGGTTAAAGTTCCTGCCGTCGAGGAGGAGGTAGCAGCTCTTGCCGTCGAGGAGGAGGTTTCAGCTCCTGCCGTCGAGGAGGAAGTTCCAGCTCCTGCCGTCGAGGAGGAAGTTCCAGCTCCTGCCGTCGAGGAGGAAGTTCCAGCTCCTGCCGTCGAGGAGGAAGTTCCAGCTCCTGCCGTCGAGGAGGAGGTAGCAGCTCCGAGGAGGAGGTTTCAGCTCCTGCCGTCGAGGAGGAGGTAGCAGCTCCTTCGAGGAGGTTTCAGCTCCTACCGTCGAGGAGGTTTCAGCTCCTGCCGTCGAGGAGGAGGTAGCAGCTCCTGCCGTCGAGGAGGAGGTAGCAGCTCCTGCCGTCGAGGGGGAGGTAGCAGCTCCTGCCGTCGAGGAGGATGTTCCAGCTCCTGCCGTCGAGGAGGAGGTTTCAGCCTCTGCCGTCGAGGAGGTTCCAGCTCCTACTGTCGAGGAGGAGGTAGCAGCTCCTGCCACCGAGGAGGTTTCAGCTCCTGCCGTCAAGGAGGAGTTAAAGCTCCTGCCGTCGAGGAGGAGGTTCCAGCTCCTGCCGTCGAGGAGGAGGTTAAATTTCCTGCCGTCGAGGAGGAGGTTAAAGCTCCTGCCGTCGAGGAGGAGGTTGAAGCTCCTGCCGTCGAGGAGGTTAAGACTCCTAATGTCGAGGAGGAAGTACCACCTTCTGTAGTTGAGGAGGAAGTTTAAGATCCTGCCGTCGAGGAGGAGATTAAAGCTCCTGCCGTCGAGGAGGAGATTAAATCTCCTGCCGTCGAGGAGGTGAAATCTCCTGCCGTCGAGGAGGAGATTAAAGCTCCTGCCGTCGAGGAGGAGATTAAAACTCCTGCCGTCGAAGAGGAAGTTAAAGCTCATGCCGTCGAGGAGATTAAGACCCCTGCCGTCGAGGAGGAAGTACCAGCTCTTGCCGTCGAGGAGGAGGATTCAGCTCCTGCCGTCGAGGAGGAGCTTAAAACTTCTGCCATCGAGGAGGAGGTTAGATTTCCTACCGTCGAGGAGGTTAAGTCTCCTGCCGTCGAGGAAGTTAAAGCTCCTGCCGTCGAGGAGGTTAAGACTCCTGACGTCGAGGAGGAAGTACGAGCTCTTGTCGTCGAGGAGGAGGGTTCACCTCCTGTAGACGAGGAGGGTTCACCTCCTGTAGTCGAGGAGGAGGGTTCACCTCATGTAGTCGAGGAGGTTCCAGCTCCTGCCGTCGAGGAGGAGGTTTCACCTCCTGTAGTCGAGGAGGTTTCAGCTCCTACCGTCTAGGAGGTTAAATCTTCTGCCGTCGAGGAGGAGGTTAAACTCCTACCGTCGAGGAGGAAGTTCCAACTCCAGCCTTCGTGGAGGAGGTTCCAGCTCCTGCCGTCGAAGAGGAGTTTAAAGCTCCTGCCGTCGGGGAGGTACCAGCTCCTGCCGTCGAGGAGGAGGTAGCAGCTCCTGCCGTCGAGGAGGAGGTTAAAGCTCCTACCGTCGAGGAGGAAGTTCCAGCTCCTGCCGTCGAGGAGGAAGTTCCAGCTCCTACCGTCGAGGAGGAGGTTAAAGTTCCTGCCGTCGAGAAGGAGGTAGCAGCTCCTGCCGTCGAGGAGGAGCTTAAAGTTCCTGCCGTCGAGGAGGAGGTTAAGACTCCTGCCGTCGAGAAGTTAAAGCTCCTGCCGTCGAGAAGGTAGCAGCTCCTGCCGTCGAGGAGGATGTACGAGCTCTTGTCGTCGAGGAGGAGGGTTTACCTCCTTTAGTCGAGGAGGGTTCACCTCCTGTAGTCGAGGAGGTTAAATCTCCTGCCGTCGAGGAGGAGGTTAAAGCTCCTGCCGTCGAGGAGGAAATTCCAACTCCTGCCTTCGTGGAGGAGGTTCCAGCTCCTGCCGTCGAGGAGAAGTTTAAAGCGATTGCCGTCGAGGAGGAGGTTTCAGGTCCTTCCGTCGAGGAGGTTAAAGCTCCTGCCGTCGAGGAGGAGGTTAAAGCTCCTGCCGTCGAGGAGGATGTTAAAGCTCCTGCCGTTGAGGAAGTTCCAGCTCCTGCCGTCGAGGAGGAAGTTCCAGCTCCTGCCGTCGAGGAGGTGGTTTCAGCTCCTGCCGTCGAGGAGGTAGCAGCTCCTTCGAGGAGGAGGTTTCAGGTCTTGCCGTCGAGGAGGAGGTTTCAGCTCCTGCCGTCGAAGAGGAGGTAGGAGCTCCTGCCGTCGAGGAGGAGGTTGCAGCTCTTGCCGTCGAGGAGGAGATTTCAGCTCCTGCCGTCGAGGAGGAGGTAGCAGCTCCTGCCGTCGAGGAGGAGGTAGCAGCTCCTGCCGTCGAGGAGGAGGTTAAAGTTCCTGCCGTCGAGGAAGAGGTAGCAGCTCCTGCCGTCGAGGAGGAGGTAGCAGCTCCTGCCGTCGAGGAGGAGGTAGCAGCTCCTGCCGTCGAGGAGGAGGTTAAAGCTCCTGCCGTCAAGGAGAAGGTTAAGACTCCTGACATCGAGGAGGAAGTACTAACTCTTGTCGTCGAGGAGGAGGGTTCACCTCCTGTAGTCGAGGAGGAAGTTTCAGCTCCTGCCGTCGAGGAGGAGGTTAAAGCTCCTACCCTCGAGGAGGAGGTTAAAGCTCCTGCCGTCGAGGAAGAGGTTAAAGCTCCTACCCTCGAGGAGGAGGTTAAAGCTCCTGCCGTCGAGGAGGTTAATACTCTTGCCGTCGAGGAGGTTAAATCTCCTGCCGTCGAGGAGAAGTTTAAAGCTCCTGCCGTCGAGGAGGAGATTAATGCTCCTGCCGTCGAGGAGGAGGTTAAAGCTCCTGCCGTCGAGGAGGAGGTAGCAGCTCCTGCCGTCGAGGAGGAGATTAAAGCTCCTGCCGTCGAGGAGGAGATTAAAGCACCTGCCGTCGAGGAGGAGATTAAAGCTCCTGCCGTCGAGGAGGAGGTTAAAGCTCATGCCGACGAGGAGGAGGTTAAAGCTCATGCCGTCGAGGAGATTAAGACCCCTGCCGTCGAGAAGGAAGTACCAGCTCTTGCCGTCGAGGAGGAGGTAGCAGCTCCTGCCGTCGAGGAGGAAGTAGCAGCTCCTGCCGTCGAGGATGAAGTTAAAGCTCCTGCCGTCAAGGAGAAGGTTAAGACTCCTGACGTCGAGGAGGAAGTACCAGCTCTTGTCGTCGAGGAGGAGGGTTCACCTGTAGTCGAGGAGGTTTCAGCTCCTGCCGTCGAGGAGATTAATACTCCTTCCGTCGAGGAGGTTAAATCTCCTGCCGTCGAGAAGGAGATTAAAGCTCCTGCCGTCGAGGAGGAGGTTAAAGCTGCTGCCGTCGAGGAGGAAGTACCACCTCCTTTCGTTGAGGAGGTTTAAGATCCTGCCGTCGAGGAGGAGATTAAAGCTCCTGCCGTCGAGGAGGAGATTAAATCTCTTGCCGTCGAGGAGGTGAAATCTGCCGTCGAGGAGGAGATTAAAGCTCCTGCCGTCGAGGAGGAGATTAAAGCTCCTGCCGTCGAAGAGGAAGTTAAAGCTCATGCCGTCGAGGAGATTAAGACCCCTGCCGTCGAGGAGGAAGTACCAGCTCTTGCCGTCGAGGAGGAGGATTCAGCTCCTGCCGTCGAGGAGAAGCTTAAAGCTTCTGCCATCGAGGAGGAGGTTAGATTTCCTACCGTCGAGGAGGTTAAGTCTCCTGCCGTCGAGGAAGTTAAAGCTCCTGACGTCGAGGAGGAAGTCGAGGAAGGTAGCAGCTCCTGCCACTCCTGACGTCGAGGATGAAGTACGAGCTCTTGTCGTCGAGGAGGAGGGTTCACCTCCTGTAGTCGAGGAGGAGGGTTCACCTCCTGTAGACGAGGAGGATGGTTCACCTCCTGTAGTCGAGGAGGAGGGTTCACCTCATGTAGTCGAGGAGGTTCCAGCTCCTGCCGTCGAGGAGGAGGTTTCACCTCCTGTAGTCGAGGAGGTTTCAGCTCCTACCGTCTAGGAGGTTAAATCTCCTGCCGTCGAGGAGGAAGTTCCAACTCCTGCCTTCGTGGAGGAGGTTCCAGCTCCTGCCGTCGAAGAGGAGTTTAAAGCTCCTGCCGTTGGGGAGGTTCCAGTTCCTGCCGTCGAGGAGGAGGTAGCAGCTCCTGCCGTCGAGGAGGAGGTTAAAGCTCCTGCCGTCGAGGAAGAAGTTCCAGCTCCTGCCGTCGAGGAGGAAGTTCCAGCTCCTACCGTCGAGGAGGAGGTTAAAGTTCCTGCCGTCGAGGAGGAGGTAGCAGCTCCTGCCGTCGAGGAGAAGGTAGCAGCTCCTGCCGTCGAGGAGGAGCTTAAAGTTCCTGCCGTCGAGGAGGAGGTTAAGACTCCTGCCGTCGAGGAGGTTAAAGCTCCTGCCGTCGAGGAGGAGGTTAAAGCTCCTGCCGTCGAGGAGGAGGTTAAAGCTCCTGCCGTTGAGGAGGAAGTTCCAGCTCCTGCCGTCGAGGAGGTGGTTTCAGCTCCTGCCGTCGAGGAGGTAGCAGCTCCTTCGAGGAGGTTTCAGGTCTTGCCGTCGAGGAGGAGGTTTCAGCTCCTGCCGTCGAAGAGGAGGTAGGTGCTCCTGCCGTCGAGGAGGAGGTTTCAGCTCTTTCCGTCGAGGAGGAGATTTCAGCTCCTGCCGTCGAAGAGGAGGTAGCAGCTCCTGCCGTCGAGGAGGAGGTAGCAGCTTCTGCCGTCGAGGAGGAGGTAGCAGCTCCTGCCGTCGAGGAGGAGGTTAAAGTTCCTGCCGTCGAGGAAGAGGTTAAAGCTCCTGCCGTCGAGGAGGAGATTCCAGCTCCTGCCGTCAAGGAGGAGGTAGCAGCTCCTGCCGTCGAGGAGGAGGTAGTAGCTCCTGCCGTCGAGGAGGAGGTTAAAGCTCCTGCCGTCAAGGAGAAGGTTAAGACTCCTGACGTCGAGGAGGAAGTACTAGCTCTTGTCGTCGAGGAGGAGGGTTCACCTCGTGTTGTCGAGGAGGAGAGTTCACCTCCTGTAGTCGAGTTTAAAGCTCCTGCCGTCGAGGAGGAGATTAAAGCTCCTGCCGTCGAGGAGGAGATTAAAGCACCTGCCGTCGAGGAGGTTAATACTCTTGCCGTCGAGGAGGTTAAATCTCCTGCCGTCGAGGAGGAGTTTAAAGCTCCTGCCGTCGAGGAGGAGATTAAAGCTCCTGCCGTCGAGGAGGTTAAAGCTCATGCCGTCGAGGAGGTTAAATCTCCTGCCGTCGAGGAGGAGATTAAAGCTCCTGCCGTCGATGAGGAGATTAAAGCTCCTGCCGTCGAGGAGGAGATTAAAGCTTCTGCCATCGAGGAGGAGCTTAAAGTTCCTGCCGTCGAGGAGGAGGTAGCAGCTCCTGCCGTCGAGGAGGAGGTAGCAGCTTCTGCCGTCGAGTAGGAGGTAGCAGCTCCTGCCGTCGAGGAGGAGGTTAAAGTTCCTGCCGTCGAGGAAGAGGTTGCAGCTTCTGCCGTCGAGGAGGTAGCAGCTCCTGCCGTCGAGGAGGAGGTAGTAGCTCCTGCCGTCGAGGAGGTTCCAGCTCCTGCCGTCGAGGAGGTTCCAGCTCCTGCCGTCGAGGAGAAGGTAGCAGCTCCTGCCGTCGAGGAGGAGGTAGCAGCTCCTTCGAGGAGGTTTCAGCTCCTGCCGTCGAGGAGGAGGTTCCAGCTCCTGCCGTCGAGGAGGAGGTTCCAGCTCCTGCCGTCGAGGAGGAGGTTCCAGCTCCTGCCGTCGAGGAGGAGGTTCCAGCTCCTGCCGTCGAGGAGGAGGTTCCAGCTCCTGCCGTCGAGGAGGAGGTTCCAGCTCCTGCCGTCGAGGAGGAGGTAAAAGCTCCTGCCGTCGAGGAGGTAGCAGCTCCTGCCGTCGAGGAGGAGGTTTCAGCTCCTGCCGTCGAGGAAGAGGTAGTAGCTGCTGACGTCGAGGAGGAGGTAGCAGCTCCTGCCGTCGAGGAGGAGGTAGCAGCTCCTTCGAGGAAGAGGTTAAAGCTCCTGTCGTCGAGGAGAAGGTAGCAGCTCCTGCCGTCGAGGAGGAAGATCCAGCTCCTGCCGTCGAGGAGGAGGTAGCAGCTCCTTCGAGGAAGAGGTTAAAGCTCCTGTCGTCGAGGAGAAGGTAGCAGCTCCTGCCGTCGAGGAGGAAGATCCAGCTCCTGCCGTCGAGGAGGTGGTTTCAGCTCTTGCCGTCCAGGAGGTTTCAGTTCTTGCCGTCGCGGAGGTTTCAGCTCCTGCCTTCGAGGAGGAGGTAGCAGCTCCATCCGTCGAGGAGGAGGTAGCAGCTCCATCCGTCGAGGAGGTGTCAGCTCCTGCTGTCGAGGAAGAGTTTCCAGCTCCTGCCGTCGAGGAGGAGGTTTCAGCTCCTGCCGTCGAGGAGGAGGTTCCAGCTCCTGCCGTCGAGGAGGAGGTAGCAGCTCCTGCCGTCGAGGAGGAGGTTCCAGCTCCTGCCGTCGAGGAGGAGGTAGCAGCTCCTGCCGTCGAGGAGGAGGTAGCAGCTCCTGCCGTCGAGGAGGAGGTTAAAGCTCCTGCCGTCAAGGAGAAGGTTTCAGCTCCTGCTGTCGAGGAGGAAGTACCACCTGTAGTTGAGGAGGAGGTTTAAGCTCCTGCTGTCGAGAAGGTTTCAGCTCCTGCCGTCGAGGAGGTTAAAGCTCCTGCCGTCGAGGAGGAGGTTAAAGCTCATGCCGTCGAGGAGGAGCTAAAAGCTTCTGCCATCGTGGAGGAGCTTAAAGCTTCTGCCATCGAGGAGGAGCTTATAGTTCCTGCCGTCGAGGAGGAGGTAGCAGCTCCTGCCGTCGAGGAGGAGGTAGCAGCTCCTGCCGTCGAGGAGGAGGTAGCAGCTCCTTCGAGGAGGAGGTTTCAGCTCCTGCCGTCGAGGAGGTTTCAGCTCCTGCCGTCGAGGAGGAGGTAGCAGCCCCTGCCGTCGAGGAAGAGGTAGTAATTGCTGACGTCAAGGAGGAGGTGGCAGCTCCTGCCGTCGAGGAGGAGGTTCCAGCTCCTGCCGTCGAGGAGGTTTCAGCTCCTGCCGTGGAGGAGGAGGTTTCAGCTCCTGCTGTCGAAGAGGAGGTTAAAGCTCCTGCCGTCGAGTAGGTTAAGACTCCTGACGTCGAGGAGGTTTCAGCTCCTGCTGTCGAGGAGGAGGTTAAAGCTCCTGCCGTCGAGGAGGAGGTTTCAGCTCCTGCTGTCGAGGAGGAGGTTAAAGCTCCTGCCGTCGAGGAGGTTAAAACTGACGTCGAGGAGGAAGTACCACCTTCTATAGACGAGGAGGTTTCAGCTTCTGCTGTCGAGGAGGTTAAGACTCCTGCCGTCGAAGAAGGTTCACCTCCTGTAGTCGAGGAGGGGGTTTCAGCTCCTCCTGTCGAGGAGAAGGCTTCAGCTTCGAGGAGGAGGTTTCAGCTCCTACCGTCGAGGAGTAGGTTAAAGCTCCTGCCGTCAAGATGGTTAAGACTCCTGCCGTCGAGGAGGAAGTACCAGCTCTTTCCGTCGAGGAGGGTTCAGTTCCTGCCGTCGAGGAGGAGGTTAACGCTGCTGCCGTCGAGGATGAGGTTAAAGCTCCTGCCGTCGAGTAGGAGGGTAAATCTCCTACCGTCGAGGAGGAGGTTAAAGCTCCTAACGTCCAGGAGGAAGTACCACCTCCTGTAGTTGAGGAGGAGGTTTAAGCTCCTGCTGTCGAGGAGGTTTCAGATCCTACCGTCGAGGAGGAGGTTATAGCTCCTGCCGTCGAGGAGGAGGTTTCAGCTCCTGCCGTCGAGGAGGAGGTTTCAGCACCTGCCGTCGGGGAGGTTAAATCTCCTGCCATCGAGGAGGAGATTAAAGCTCCTGCCGTCGAGGAGGATGTTAAAGCTCGTACCGTAGAGGAGGAGATTAAAGCTCCTGCCGTCGAGGAGGATGTTAAAGCTCGTACCGTCAAGGAGGTCAAGACTCCTGCCGTCGAGGAGGAAGTACCAGCTCTTGCCGTCGAGGAGGAGGGTTCAGCTCCTGCTGTCGAGTAGAAGCTTAAAGCTCCTGCCATCGAGGAGGAGGTTTCAGCTCCTGCCGTCGAGGAGGTTAAATCTTCTGCCGTCGAGGAGGAGGTTAAAGCTCCTTCCATCGAGGAGGAGGTTAAAGCTCCTGCCGTCAAGGATAAGGTTAAGACTCCTGCCGTCGAGGAGGAAGTACCAGCTCTTGCCGTCGAGGAGGAGGGTACAGCTCCTGTAGTCGAGGAGGAGGTTAAAGCTGCTGCCGTCGAGGATGAGGTTAAAGCTCCTGCCGTCGAGGAGGAGGGTAAAACTCCTGCCGTCGAGGAGGTTAAGACTCCTAACGTCGAGGAGGAAGTACCACCTCCTGTAGTTGAGGAGAAGGTTTCAACTCTTGCTGTCGAGAAGGTTTCAGCTCCTGTCGTCGAGGAGGAGCTTAAAGCTTCTTCCGTCGAGGAGGAGCTTAAAGCTCTTGCCGTCGAGGAGGTTAAAGCTCCTGCCGTCGAGGAGGTTAAAGCTCCTGCCGTCGAGGAGGAGATTAAAGCTCCTGCCGTCGAGGAGATTAAAGCTCCTGCCGTCGAGGAGCAGATTAAAGCTCTTGCCGTCGAGGAGGAGGTTAAAGCTCATGCCGTCGAGGAGGAGGTTAAAGCTCCTGTCGTCGAGGAGGAGGTTAAAGCTCCTGCCGTCGAGGAGGAGATTAAAGCTCTTGCCGTCGAGGAGGAGGTTAAAGCTCCTGCCGTCGAGGAGGTTAAAGCTCCTGCCGTCGAGGAGGAGGTTAAAGCTCCTGTCGTCGAGGAGGAGGTTAAAGCTCCTGCGGTCGAGGAGGAGATTAAAGCTCCTGCCGTCGAGGAGGAGATTAAAGCTCTTGCCGTCGAGGAGGAGGTTAAAGCTCCTGCCGTCGAGGAGGAGATTAAAGCTCTTGCCGTCGAGGAGGAGGTTAAAGCTCCTGCCGTCGAGGAGGAGGTTAAAGCTCCTGCCGTCGAGGAGGAGATTAAAGCTCCTGCCGTCGAGGAGGAGATTAAAGCTCCTGCCGTCGAGGAGGAGGTTAAAGCTCCTGCCGTCGAGGAGGAGGTTAAAGCTCCTGCCGTCGAGGAGGAGATTAAAGCTCCTGCCGTCGAGGAGATTAAAACTCCTGCCGTCGAGGAGGAAGTACCAGCTCTTGCCGTCGAGGAGGAGGGTTCATCTCTTGCCGTTGAGGAGCTTAAAGCTCCTGCCATCGAGGAGGAGCTTAAAGTTTCTGCCGTCGAGGAGGAGGTTAAGACTCCTGCCGTCGAGGAGGTTAAAGCTCCTGCCGTCGAGGAGATTAAAGCTCCTGCCGTCAAGGAGAAGGTTAAGACTCCTGCCGTCGAGGAGGTTAAGACTCCTGACGTCGAGGAGGAGGTTAAAGCTCCTGCCGTCGACGAGGTTAAAACCCCTGCCGTCGAGGAGGTTAAAGATCCTGCCGTCGAGGAGATTAAAGCTGCCGTCAAGGAGAAGGTTAAGACTCCTGACGTCGAGGAGGAAATACCACCTCCTGCTGTCGAGGAGAAAGTTAAAGCTCCTGCCGTCGAGGAGGAGGTTAAAGCTCCTGCCGTCGAGGAGGTTAAGACTCCTGACTTCGAGGAGGTTAAAGATCCTGCCGTCGAGGAGGAGGTTAAAGTTCCTGCTGTCGAGGAGGTTAAAGCTGCTGCCGTCGAGGATGAGGTTAAAGCTCCTGCCGTCGAGGAGGAGGTTTCAGCTCATGCCGTCGAGGAGGAGATTAAAGCTCCTGCCGTCGAGGAGGTTAAAGTTCCTGCCCTCGAGGAGGAGGTACCATCTGCCATCGAGGAGGATGTACCAATTCCTGCCGTCGAGGAGATTAAAACTCCTGTCGTCGAGGAGGATGTACCAGCTCTTTCCGTCGAGGAGGTTTCAGCTCCTGCCTTCGTGGAGGTTTCAGTTCCTGCCGTTGAGGAAGATAAGACTCCTGCCGTCGATGAGGAGGTTTCAGCTTCTGCCGTCGAGGGGGAAGTTTCAGCTTCTGCCGTCGAGGAGGAGGTTTCAGCTCCTGCCGTCGAGGAGGAGGTTTCGGCTCTTGCCGTCGAGGAGGAGGTTTCGGCTCTTGCCGTTGAGGAGGTACCAACTGCCGTCGAGGAGAAAGCTCCAGGGGGAGGCATCACCTCCTTCCCTTCGAGGAGGTTTCAGCTCCTGCCGTCGTGGGGGTTAAAACTCCTGCCGTCGAGGAGGAGGTTAAAGCTCCTGCCGTCGAGGAGGTTAAAACCCCTGCCGTCGAGGAGGTCCTACTCCTGCCTTCGAGGAGGAGGGTCCATCTCCTGCCGTCGAGGAGGAGGTACCATCTCCTGTCGTCGAGGAGGTAGCAGCTCCTCCAGGAGGAGGATTCAGCTATTGGCCGTCGAGGAGGTACCAGCTCCATCCGACGAGGAGGAAGCTCCATGGGGAAGTTCCACCTGCTGTCGAGGAGGTACCATCTGCCGTCGAGGTTTCAGCTCCTGCCGTCGAGAAGTTTAAAGCTCCTGCCATCGAGGAGGTACTAACTACTGCCGTCGAGGAGGAAGCTCCAAGGGGAGGTTCCCCCTCCTGTCGTCGAGGAAGTTCCAGCTCCTTCCGTCGAGGAGGAAGGTCGAGCTCCTTCCGTCGAGGAGGTACCAGCTCCTGCCGTTGAGGAGGTTTCAGCTCCTGCCGTCAAGGAGATTTCAGCTCCTGCCGTCAAGGAGAAGGTATCAGCTCCTGCCGTCGAGGAGGTTAAAGCTCTTGCCGTCAAGGAGGAGGTATCAGCTCCTGCCGTCGAGAAGGAGGTTAAAGCTCTTTCTGTCGAGGAGGATGTTCCAGTGGGAGGTTCCTGCTACTGCCGTCGAGGAGGTTAAAGCTCTTACCCTCTAGTTTGGGTTTCCATGATGAATTTACCTATATACTGTAAATGAAGGTTTACAACAAACTTTGATGATATAAAAAGGTTTAGCCAGTAAAAAGAAAAAAATGCTATAACCTTGAAAATTATATGAAGCCTCCATTATTATACAGATGCTTTAATTTACCTTATTGCCCTTATTAAATCTATTTAGATACTGAAGATCTTACTTCCAATGTAAAGTCATGTTAGAAGTTTTAGCTGTCCCTCTTCACAGAAATTAAACTACATTATCCCATTTTTAAACTACATTATCCCATTTAAAGTCTGGCACTCAAAAACTCATCACCGTAGATTTTAAGTAATAGTGGTAATGACATAAAAATGACAGAACGTAAGTCCAGAAAATCATCTTGGTTTATTTCAAGTTGCTTCGATAGTTGGAATACTGGAAATCACTGATGCAAATGAAAGGGGAACCGAAATCACGCGCAGGGACACGCAGAAATTCTCTCTAGGGTGAAACGGAAATAGTTTCACACCTTTCTTTCTGAGATCTTTGCGACGCGAAGGCGTGTTACGTACTATGTGATATTACACATACACTTACACATGCACATATACAATAAAACACACCCATACACACAAGCATGCAAATTATATCTGAATTCTCTCAATAGATTTTGACATGAACTTTTTACCCCCCCCCCTTTCTCTTTCTCTCTCTCTCTCTCTCAAACACGCATGCATTTTTTCTCATTTTCCCCACTCTGAAAAATGTACACTCCGTTCTAAAATCACCATTAAATCACACTCTACATAATGGTATCACACTGGTTCCAATGCTTGTTATTCCAGGGCCCCTTTTCCTTTGCTGGAAAGACAATGCAAATACAGCCACTTATTCAGTCGAGATATCCAGATGCATGGTTCCTGCAACAGATTCAACATGGAGGATGGAAATGAGCGAGAGCAGGAGACAAAGGGACGCTGCTGTCACTCGGGCCGTATTTGCATATAAAGGGAAGTATTGAGAAGAATATGCAGAGACATTTATCAAAGGCATGTTCTTGGCTAAAGCCTGCGTGTGCAAATGTGCATATGCATGTAGATGCTTGTGTATACGATAGGCTTATATACATGTGTATATATATTCATACATACACAGGCATGTGTTTATATACACACGCACACGCACATAGACACAGATACATACACAAACACATACAACCACACATATCTATCTATATGTGTGTGTACTGAGAGATATCAATATATCAATATATATATATATATATATATATATATATATATATATATATATATATATATATATATATATATATATATATATATATATATATATATATATATATATATATATACATATATATACATACACACGTAGTTCTTTATATTTATAAACATACATGTCTATCTCTATCTATACCTATATATATGGATAGATCTATAGATGCATACAGACACACACACACACACACACACACACACACACGCAAACACACACACATATATGTATATATTATAAATACACACACACACGCATATATATATATATATATATATATATATATATATATATATATATATATATATATATATATATATATATATATATATATATATATATATATATGAGTGTGTGTGTGTGTGTGTATATACACAAATATATACATATATATGTATACATATTGTATATATGTATATACATATATGTATATATATATATACATATATATAATATATATATAATATATATATATATATATATATATATATATATATATATATATATATACATATGCATATATGTGTATATATAAATATAAATATGAATATATATATATATATATATATATATATATATATATATATATATATATATATATGTATATATATATATTATATATATATGTATATATATATGCATACATATATGAATATGTATATATATATATATATATATATATATATATATATATATATATATATATATATATATATATATATGTATATATATATGCATACATATATGAATATGTATATATATATATATATATATATATATATATATATATATATATATATATATATATGTGTGTGTGTGTGTGTGTGTGTGTGTGTGTGTGTGTGTGTGTGTGTGTGTACATACATACACAAATATCTATACATTTATACATATGTAGATATACACACACACCCAATTATATAAATATATACACATACACATACACATAAACACATATATACACAAATGTATGTACTTACACATGTATGTACTTATATACATATATGTAATTATATATAAATAGTATTACGGTTTTTGGTTGACGAGATTAAGTCCTAGTCTAAAGGAAAGATGTAAACTACAAATCAATAATAAATTGATGCATTAGGCTTTAATGCCTTGCACTATGATATATTTAATTCATTTTCCAGATTCATTATATATTTTTAATTTAGCAGAATATATAGAATTGGTGTTTTCCCGTAGGTTTAGTTAGCTTAGATATTAGAAATATATCCACTTGGCTTAGTCAAGATCTTCTCGAACCCTCGAATTAGGATTTGTCGACGAATCCAAAGTCCGATCCTCTAACCACTAGGCTACCACGCCCTCACTTAGCTTAGTCAAGATATTAGAATTATATATTGATTCACTTACCTTAGATATTTTAATTTCTTTTTGTACTTTTGTATTTTTACTTTAATGGGAAAAAATAAAAAGTAAGTAAAGTTTGATAATTTATTTAACAAAACCCCATTACGAACACTTCAAATATACACAAATAATTCTGTTAAACTATTACAAAAACAATGAATAATACCCCTAATCAATAATGCACTACACACAACACAGCACCATCAACAATGTTATATTTGTTACATTTTCCTGTTGTAAACAGAACATGATTCTCGGGTCATAATAAAGGCCTTCTCGGCGGGTAGACAGGACAGCGTTTTGACCTTTTTGTTCTCTACCTAGGCTAAATGAGGCTAAGACACACATATGGTAAATATCTCATTAAAATCTGTTTATATATTTTTTAAATTATCATACAAACATAACAAAGAAATAATAATCAAACGGAAGTAACAATATATAAAAACATAAGGTCATAGAATACAAGGAAATTATCTGTATATACTTATATATCTTACATAGTTTGACACCTCCCTGTATTTGTATATCTGTATTTCACGGGTTTTAGTGTGAATGGCTGGGGTTTTATCCCGTAGAGTTACATGGCCTGGGATCCTTGCCTCTAAAACATATTATTACATGTAAAACCCATGAGCGCAACAATAAAAGTAAATAATAAATAATTATATCATCTAAGCCTGTTTCATATATTTTATATAATGCAAAAAAAAAAAAAAAAAAAAAAAAAGAATCACGATATTTCTGTACTCTACATTTTTACATGTACCACACACATTTTTAGTCCAAATTCAAGGTAATATGGGCTTGTTTTGTAGCTGAATAGTACATCTATTTCGTGATGCAATAAGGATTTGCAATATTTACATGTGCTCGTGTGGAATATATATATATATATATATATATATATATATATATATATATATATATATATATATATATATGTATGTATGTATGTATGTAGATATACATACATATATATATATATATATATATATATATATATATATATATATATATATATATATATATATATATATATATATATATATATATATATATATATATATAATACGCTCCTTCTATGGTGTTCAAAAAGTCGTTTACGTAACAAATAAAAAAAGGAGATCGAATTCGAAAAATGTGCATTCACCATGTAAGAGATGAGAGATTGTTCCAAGTCAGATTTGGTATTCAAAAAGTCGTCTACATAAAATATTCACAAAAAGTAGGTCAAATTTTAAAAAATGTGTATCCATCATGCAAAAGATGAAAAATTGTTCTATTCAGATATGAAATCAGAATGGCTGTAATAAACAAAGTTAAATGACAGTTATCCTACGTGAGCGTAGCGACAGCTAGGAGTGAATAAGTGTGCGAGTCGAAGTCTGAACGAAGCCCCGTGAAGCAGTGTCGTATGTATGTGAGGATATATGTATTCAAATGAAATAAAATATTGAATGAGTAAATGAATGTTGAATGTGGTGTGTGTTTTTTGTTATTCATACATTATATATATTGTTTTCTATGTAACCATTGTAATTATTTCTTAATAAGCAAGTGACCTAATGAGTGACCAATATTCATTCCGTGACCAACGAAAAAAAAAAAAATGTGACCAAAGCAAATAAATTGAACTAGAGTAATGTGCAAATAAAATATAAAAAGAAAATCACATGCAACAACAGATGAAAATAAAACAATGAATGTCCCGGGGAATCCCTTACTGTGACGTCCCATTCACACTCACAGCTGCCCAGACGAGACACACCCACCCGAGGGGGCAATCAACCAGAACTCTTACAAATCCTCGGGTTTCCGGTGTGCATTGGAAAATTGTTGAGCCACGCCATAAAGTACGCCCTTCAGCCTGCGTAAGGCTTGAGGCGTGAGGAGTGAGGAGAAGATGCCATAAGTCTGAGGGCAGAGAAGAGGAGAGGAAGTGATGAGAGAAAGAAAGTGAGACGTATCACACCCGGACTGTACGTGAGTTCTTGTGAGGAAATGGTGAACTTTAAGGTAATCATGCATAATCATAAATGCACTAAAATAAGGGAATATGATAATTTAATTGCTTTATCATATGTGACTTATTTTGCGGGTTTACATTTTTTTAAATATAATTTTGTATTGTGTGTGCAGTGTGCGTGAAATCTAGTAATCAATCTGGATATTATATTTTATTTTCCTTTAAACCAATATTAAATCTGAACAACAATGATCCGCAAAAGGTTGTACTGGTGGAGGGCCCAGGCCAGTAATCAAGATCTCTTTACATATATATATATATATATATATATATGTGTGTGTGTGTGTGTGTGTGTGTGTGTGTGTGTGTGTGTGTGTGTGTGTGTGTGTGTGTGCATATACATAAATATATATAAATTTATATATATATATATATATATATATATATATATATATATATATATATATATATATATATATATATATATATATATATATATATGCATATATGTTATCTATATATATTCTTAAATATGTATATATATACTTAGATCAAAAAGAAAAAGAAAAAATATATACACATATATATGTGTGTATGTGAGTGTGTGTGTATTTGTCTGTGTATACATATAGATGTTAATATACAAATATATATACTATTTATCTATGATTTGGCATTAAAATTGATTTTCTATACATATAAAATATTTATTTAGAGCCACACTGCTGATATGTTTTAGGTTTTGGAATATAGTAAAATTCAGTGTTTCATAGCTGATAGACGAATAAATAACATTGCATGTACAGGGATTGCTGGATAGAATATTTTGTATGTTTATGTTATATGGGGGCAACATTCGAGACTGTAATCTTCAACACTGTCTAGCGCGGCCAGAATCTCTTTGGAGACAGGTGGGTAAGGATTGTGTGCTAGTGCTGGCGTTATTATTTTTTGGGGAATGATATCAGTTGGGACTTGTTCAATACAATAAATTGAAGGTGAAGATATTTACTATCTAATGGTATAACACAGTCTGGCGTGAATCTCTTCGGAGATTCACTCACACACACACACACACACACACACACACACACACACACATATATATATATGTGTGTGTGTGTGTGTGTGTTTGTGTGTGTGTGTGTGCACATACATACATACATATATATATATATATATATATATATATATATATATATATATATATATATATATGTATGTATGTATGTGTGTATGTGTGTGTGTACACATACATACATACATATATATATATATATATATATATATATATATATATATATATATATATATATATATATATATATATATATATATATATATATAAATGTATGTATGTATGTATATATATATATATATGTATATATATATATATATATATATATATATATAGATATATATATATATATATATATATGTATATATATATATATATATATATATATATATATACATTTATACCATCTATCTGTCCATCTATATTTCTATCTGTCTATTTATCTCTGTATCTATCAATCCATCTACCTCTAAATAAGTATATATGCACGTTTACACATATGTGTATATATGTAGATATTTAGTAATACACACACATGCATGTATGTGTGTGCGTTTGCTATCAAAGTCCATTACATGCAAAACAGGCTTCTGTCAAACAGAAGCCATTATCATGGTTTCAAGCCGATGCTAATATCGGCTTATCTTCATAATGTATTGAGCACTGAATGTCAGCCTTTGTTGACTATCTAGTCCTCGCGCGAGAGTTTAATGATAAAATGCATTTGTGTTCAACGGAAAACTGGCTTATATATTGTTGATTTCATGAAACATTCTATTATAAATCCGATTTTAAAAGAACAGAGAGAGAGAGAGCTGAGGGGGGCTGCAGTCTAGTGTCGAGTGGCAACATTTGGCGATCAGAGTTGTTGGGCCTCACATATCAACTATAGAGCATCAAGGAAGACAAGGACGGTGTGCCATGACAAGACGAAAGAGAGATATACAGAGAGATAAGAAAGATAGAAATATATATAGAGAGAGAATGGCAGAACTACTTGAATTATGGTTTTCCCTTCGCTAGTTTCACTCATATATAAAAGAACGTTTACCCTCTTCTCAAGAAAAGCTCTGCTAATGTCTAGATATAAACGCTTATGATAATAAAGATGATGATAAAGATAACAATAATCATATAATAATAGTAATGATATTAATAATAGAGGATAATAATAATAAAGTCAATGGTGATAATAACAATAATTGCATAATAACAGTAATGATAATGGTAATAATGATAATGACAATACTACTAATAATTGTAATGACATTAATGATGAAAAGCTTAATAACTATTATTTTGACAAAAAACAACAATAACAAAAATAATGATAATGATAAGGCCAGTAATGGTAAAAGTAATGATAATAATAATAAAGATAATGATAATAGAGATGATGGTAATGGCAATAATGATAACTATGATAATAATAATCATAACAATAATGATAATGAAAATGACAAAATCATAACAATGGCAATAATGATGATAATAGTGATAATAATAATAGTATCAATGATAATGATAATGCTGATTATAATGATAATGGTAATATTTACAATAACAAACAATATGATGGTAATAATTAATACTGACCTTTTATTTTGAAATTTGAGCTCAAGATGATGATGACGATATTAATAGTCATAGAAGCAATATTACCATTTATAACGATAACGATGATAATAACGGAAATAATAACAAAAATAACATAATGATGATAATGGTAAAAAATAATGATAATGCTAAAAATGATAAGAAATGATGATTAGGATTATAATATAAGTAATATTATTGGTAATAATGATTAATATAATGAAAATGATAATATTAATAATAGTAAAATAACAATGATAATAATTATAATGATACTACTACTAATACCAATACAATCATTAATAATAATGACAATAATAATCATAATAATAACAATAACAACAAAAAAAGGAAAATAGGAGTGATAATACTAGTAACGCTATTACTAACAATAATGATATCAATAATAACGATGATAATGTGGTGTTCCAACTAAGCATCCATGGCCAGGGGTCCCGCAACATTAATTCCCACCCTATGTACTAGTATGGGAACACATTATCCCTAATGTATTCTAAGTACAGATCCCATTGAGGTGTGGTATCGTGGAAGAAATCTGCGTAAGAAATAACGTGGAGGAAATCTGCGTAAGAAATACCTGGGCAAGTTTCAGTGTGTATCCTTAATGTTTAGTAGAAGCAATTGTAACCAGTGAACATTTGAAATTTATGTAAAATTGAACAAGGTAGCGTGAATACAAAAGAGAGAGAAAAAATATGTGTTAATAAGTAAAATAAACGAATAACAGCAACTTCTAAGTGAAGTGCTGGGTAAAAGGCTTACGTTAACAAATGATAATAAAATAGAGAGGAATCCCAAATGATCCTCAGGCAAAAGGCCTATCAATAAGAATTGAAAGGACAATTCTAAAATACACCAGCACAGAGGCACTGAAGGTGCATCTCGAAAAAAAGGCAAAGGCAAACAGCAAGCGAAATCACTAAGGTGAA
Source organism: Penaeus vannamei (assembly GCF_042767895.1). Taxonomy (NCBI): domain Eukaryota; kingdom Metazoa; phylum Arthropoda; class Malacostraca; order Decapoda; family Penaeidae; genus Penaeus; species Penaeus vannamei. The sequence continues at coordinate 19,007,801 of NC_091551.1, read as the reverse complement.
ACAAAGCACAGCCAAGCCCTGAGGGGACGGTAAATGAAAGAAGAAGAAGAAGAAAAAAAAAAATCTAAAGCATCACTAAAAAGTTCATGTTTCATTTAAGAGTATAGATCACGTCCAGCTCCTAGTAAATATTTGCAAAAAAAAAAAAAAAAAAAAACTGGGGGGGGGGGGGGGTAATAACACAAGCGCTGCATGCTTTAGTACTACCTGTATTTGGCGGGAAACTGGGTCATATATATACATTCTGTGACATCAGCCACGAAAAAATAATGCAAAAAAAGAAAATCAGAACGCGAAAAAAAAAAATTTATATATATATATATATATATGTATATATATATATATATATATATAAATATATATATATATATATATATATCCAACGGGATGTCGAAACATAAATTAAGATAAAAAAAAAAGAATATAAGTAATTTTGGATGAGTAATAATACGACTTAGAAAAGATGTGCCTCTACTCCAGGATGAGTCAGCAAGCAATCTATCTTATGATAAAAAGGGCGAAATAAAATAGGCAAAAAAGGCAAATTATAAATCAATAAAATAAGGAAATAAGAACTGGAAAAACAGACACAGTAAAACGAAAGTATATAAAAGGAACAAAGAGAACGACTCTCAGGCAGACTAAAACAAAAACACGAAATGAGATAAAAACAGACAACATACGCAGATACAAAAAACAAACAAACAAACAAAACGACAAAGATGGAAACCAGAGGAACGAAAACGACGAATCCTGTGGGAGAGAGAGATGCTTGCGAGGGTAGCGGGAAAGTGAGAGGGTTCCTTTCAATAATAATAATAATAATGAACGGATAAACACTAGAATTATAATATGTCTACGTGCATTGTCGGTTTTTCTAAAAATAATAATATTAATAATAACAATAATAATGTTAACAACAACAATAGTAATGATAATGAAAATAATATTACCAATAATGATAATGAAAATTATAAGGATGATAATTACTGATAACAAGGATGCTACTACTACGAATGATGATGATGATCATAATGATAATAATGATAATGATAATGATAATAATTATAATAATATTGAAAATTGCAATAATAATGATAATAAAAAAGGTAACATTAACTATCAGAACAACGATGCAGATGATAACGATAGCAACGGCAATATATTGCTAATAATAATAAGACTGCTACTGCAACAATAATAAGAATTATGATGATAACAACAATGATAATAATCATAATAATTATGTAGATAATTATTAAAATAGTGATGATCAAAATAATGATGATAATTAATAGCATTGATTATGATAAATTGAATAAATAAAGAAAAATAAATACTTTGGTAATGAAAATAAAGATGATGATAAGGATGATAATATTAATAAAAAGTAACAATGACAATGTTAATAATAGTAATAATGGTAATAATTATTATGATGATAATAATTATAATATAAATAATGATAATGATTATTATCACCAATAATAGTAATGATGATTATAATAATAATAGTAATTATAATAATAATGGTAATAATAATGATAATGATGCTAATAACAATAGTAATAAAATATAATCATAATAATATCAACAATAATAATAATAAATGTAATGATAGTAATAATGACAATAATAATGATAATCTCAAAAATAATAATGATGGTAATACTGCAAATAACAACAAAAACAATCACAGTAATAACAATAATATGAATAAAAATAAGATAAATAATAAAAGTAATAATTATAATAATAATAACTATAATAGAGATAATTCTTCTCATTATAAAATTTTCTTGGTTTGCAAACTACGACTCAAGCATATATTCTCGAAGACCTCACATGACTCGTAAATGTGTGATTTAATATATAAGCATATAATTATTATTTGACATGATAATCTTTGGTCTCAGTCGGGCTTCATATAACAAAAATAAAAACAACAACAGATAAATGTAAAATAATAATATTAATAATAACAGGCTTCATATAACTCGTCAGAACATTACATCCATGTAATTACTAAGTAACATACCACTCTAAAGTCTCACTCAACCTTCACATGATAAAAAAAACAAAACAAAAAAAAAACAGATAAATGTAAAGAAAAGAAAAGAAAGAGATATAATAAAATAATAAATTAATTACATACATTTTTCATCTCGGAGGATCCACAGCATCCACGTAATCCTCTCAACTCCTCCAGCGCGAAATCGATTTCCTGCTCCAAACTTTACGAGATGGGCATCGAGACCTTCCGACACGACACTGAGTTGAATAGATTTTCCGCGGAAGTTTGTGCCGGCGGGAAGTTTGAAGGGACAGACATGTTTATGTTAAGAACTCCTCGAGAAGTGGCGGAAGAGTGGGTCTTTCTGCGTGGAGGAGAGGCGTGTTGAAAAGCCGGGGGTGAGTGGGGGGGGGGGAGGAAGATAATAAAGAAAATAGGATGAATAGTCTTCGTGGGGGGTTGATAAGAGTGAGGGTTGTGGGGGAGCGGGGGTGTTATTTTGTGGATTATCTATCTCGTTTTCTTTGTCTGTCTGTCTGTCTACTTCTGCCTTCGCTGTTAACGACAATGTTGAGGTGGTGGTGGAAAATCAATAACACAGTCACACATAAATGCGCGCACACATACACACACACACACACACATATATATATGTGTGTGTGTGTGTGTGTGTGTGCGTGTGTGTGTGTGTGTGTATGTATGTATGTATATATATATATATATATATATATATATATATATATATATATATATATATATATATATATATAGAGAGAGAGAGAGAGAGAGAGAGAGAGAGAGAGAGAGAGGAGTTGAAAATAGTCGAATTAATTAGTTTTGAATTCGGAATGTGAAAATTGAATAAATGAAGTACCTTTTACGAAATAACCTGATTTATACACTATAGAAAGTAGGAAAAAACGTGAGATAAAAATCTCATCATAATTACGGATGATTCGTCCTTGTATACGTCATCACTCTTCAAAACTTTATTCCAAAATAATATCCCGAATGTTTATAGCCCCTGTGGAAAAAAAACTAAAGCCTAAAATTCAAGTCTTAATTGTCCATGTTGCTACATCTTAACAAGTAAAAATTAGGCCTTAATCAACGAAAAAGAGAGGAAGGGAGTGACACACGCAATTTATACGAGGCGGAGAAAGAACACATACTATGAGATCAGTGTTTCAACAATTTCTTCCAGCGACAGACACGCGGAAGAGGAAAGACAGCCGTAAACCTGTCAGGAAGAGTTATGGGACAAGTTCACGGCCCGTGCAGTAGGCAGAGGTATGGGGAGGGTGAACCAATAAGTGGGAGGCAAAGAGAGACGAGGGCGATCAGTTAACTTCACTGTCAGACTGAAATCCTTGTCTGAAGTTTAAGGGGTAATGGATGTTCTGACGGGGAAGAGGGTCAATAAAGTAGAAAATAGAGTCGATGGATCTACTGCATGGCTAGATTTTTATTGAGATCCGTTAGCTAAAAGTTATACAAACGACAACGGCAACGTCATATATAACTGTAATTATAAGGAAATATGAATGCTTTATCGTAAGCATGACAATCTTGTGACAAAGTTGAGTGGTTCGAGCCTGAAATCATAATGACACTAACGCAACATAAATTCAACTGTCACATTCAACTCATCACAGAAATAATACGCAATGTGAACACGCATGGCTGTACCAGTGGTTTGATTTCCTGTTGCACATCAAAATATTTAATTGCAAGAACTAGGTTGCTCAACACTTTTTCTTGGCTCAGAAATTTCAAGCATAATTGCTAGTTTCTTCAAATTACAACATTGGATTTGTTACAGAATACTAATTTTCCAAGGCAAGATACAATTATGATCCAGATTATGTATGCTAAACTATCTCAACATCGACAGATATTTCAGACAAATTGCGAAACGAACTGAAATGTGAAAACACCATATTATGACTGAGGTATGCAACGAACCTCTAGGACTAGACTTGTATATTTACAAATATCAAATGATATCGCTCATGATTACCCAGGATTTACAGGCATTTGTAATGAGAAAGAACAAAAATTCTTCCAACCGATTGACGAATACTGATTCATTGCGAAACCTTAGCCCTTCATTTATTGCTTTTTAACACGGGTTCACGACAAACAAAACCGAACCTAACGAAGACTTATTAAGCTACTATCTTATACATCCCTTACAGCGAAACATAAAAATGCTTTCATGTGACTCGATCCCTCTTAATCATGCATCACTGTGCCGAATGCGGGAAATGAATTCGTAACTACAAGCGCATATACACGCATTGGACAAATTTGATTTGTAAATCAATCAGCGAACACAAAAACATCACTCTGCATAGATCTCTTAGATGCTCGTATGCTCTTAAAACAACGGACTGAAATAAAGAAATATCCTAACTTTTCGTGTGCATTTGGCGTCAAGGTTACCGATGAGACTCCATATATGAAGTCGAGAGACGAATCAAAATAATAATGATATTTCATAATCGACGTGGATAAGCAAGACAAGTGAGAGAAGGAGCAGAGGCTGACCGTGGGAATAATTAACAGTCAAATGAACAAATCTTGGACGAAAATAAAATTTCAAGTAAGGGAATTGCGTGAAACAGAACAAGAGAAATTCTCAAAAATCGGCGAATTTTCGAGAAAGAGAGAAAATCACGGACGCAGTGAATCTCAAAGAATGAGATACAGTCAACATACAAAATGAATGAACTATTACATCAAGTTTGTTTAGACAAAAAAGGTGAAAGTGAGAAGGTGCAAAGGAAATAATAGGCCGTCGGCTCTCCCGCTCCCCTATCGCCGCTTGCGTGACTAGAGGGGCAAGAGGGCGCTCGGCTCACGCAGATATAAAATGAATAGGAATTGAATAATGAACCTACGTGAGGGATATGTACTGAACGGCTGTACTTAGAGAATGAGACCTAGTAGCCGGAACGCCACTTCACCACAGGCATTAAAATTACAGTAAGTTAGATTAAAAGAAATACAAACAACACATAGAGTTGACATTCCCAAGTAATGAACAGTAGCGGTAAAATGCAGTTGTAAAGTTATCGAATGTCCCGAATATGAGAGCTAAAAATATTAGCAACACGATGAAACTTATTTCGACCCAAGGTAACATTAGTACTAAAAAGCGATGTTAGCATAAAACGGAACAGTCATAGGAAATAGATTTAACAAGCGTATAGATGAAAAGAGAAAATAAGGGCCAAATATAAGCTGTTGTATTTTTGGATTTGTAATTTGTGGTCCTGGCAGACAGGCTAGATCGGTGACTCAAGTTTAACCAACAAACTATCTCCACATTTCATGCTAGTATACAGTATGCGGGCCAGATAATCATGAGTTGACGTGACGAATAACCATATGGTTGACGTAAAAACGTAGGAGGCCGTTTCATTCAATTACAAACACAATAACAGGAAAAACTGTGAGTGTAAGTCAATCTTAAAAGGCGAAGGTTTGGTTTGATTAATCATGTAAGCCGACCAACTGTATGGCTCAAATAGTAAATGTTCTGCGGGTCTTGTGTTTGCTCTAGGGAAGCATTAGGTCCTATACTGACTGATGAGGATTCGGGAAACGACGTGGTATGAAACGCTTCTCTAAATTAGTGTTATAGGTATAGACCGTATTGGAGGAGAGTGCCGAGAAGCGTTTTCGTGAAAGGAAGAGGCAGGCAGGCTGATATACAAGTAAACAAAGAGAGAGAGAGATAGGACGTACAAAGACATTGAAGAGCGAATGATTGAGTCAGAAAGAGAGTAGCTTGTACTTGATTTTGTGCATGAATTTTTAAAATGCAAAGTCGATACCCATTGATGCTCGGCTTGTGTTCTCCAGTTAAAACTCTTGATAGCTTTGGTTCCCTTGCATTTTTTATTAAGGAGAATGAATATATTAACGCCACCGCCCATGCCCCTTCATTATACATTTTATACTATAAATTTAGGACATGGCTTCACCTGTTCTAGAACGCAACATTTTTCAGCGAGAGGGAAGTATTTTTTAACCCTTGAGTTACAAAGCAGTTTACATGGAAAGAGGATTACATGGGTCCAGGGGAAAAGTGAACATTAATACCAAAAGTACAAAGAAAAGAGAGAAACGGAGCGAGCAAACGAGAGAGAGAAAGATAAAGAGAGAGAGAGAGAGAGAGAGAGAGACTGTCACATATATGTATACAAATATATATACAAATATAGATAGATAGAAAGGCATATATATCGGTTGATGGTTGGCCAAACATATAAACTTCATGCTAGGGTTAGCAGAGGAATATGACATGAATTTTACCGTGTGTGGTTGTGCATGGTGCAAGGGAGCGCATATGACAAACGGAAATCACACTAAATCTTTCACGATTCATGCCTTTATGTCGGATGAGTGCAAATCCCTAGTGCGTCTGGATCATCCGTTCTTTCCCTCTCCACTGCCTCGCTTGAGCAAAGTGGTGATACACCGAAACGCTAAGCTCTGGCTTGATTCTGGGAAATGTGGGACTCACGCATTAACAGCGACCTTTTGAAGTGCTTTTGTTCGTCGTGTTCCTTTGCCATCCATGATATTTTCGAGAACCGGTGGACATTTTGAAATCGGTGCACCTGTGCAGCTGCAAATCAGGGATAAGCAGTCTGAAACATCTCACTCTCCTACTATGAGAGGTACACAGAGTCACCAAGTGGCAAAGAGCATCTTTACATAGCCTCTGTTGGAAAAGCAGAACGAGGTTTTTTGTGTCTCAGCTAATGACAGATTTCCGACTCTCCATTTAGCTGACTGAGAACTGTATGGACTTACATTTACATCG
>NC_091551.1:18983450-18985950 GCF_042767895.1 Penaeus vannamei | reverse complement strand
ATATATATATATTAATACATATATAGGTATATATATAATAATTATATATATATATATATATATATATATATATATATATATATATATATATATATATCAGTACATACAAACATCAATGTATGTACGTACATACATACATACAGTACATGCATACATCAATGTACGGACGTTTACCTGGACAATGTGTATTAAATACACGATATAATAATAATAATAATGAGAAGAAGAAACTCTACCTTGACTATGAATATACTATAGACACTGAAAGTAATGGGTAATGTGAATTCATTAAACTGTCCGTTCGCCTGGAAATGAATAAACAGAGTGCTTATATGTCGAAAAAGTGTTGTGAATAAATGTTTTGATCCACTGACATAAATTCCTGTTTTTCATTCCCAACCATTTTCACTACTATTGATATACTGTAAGAATTCCCTTTGACAAACAGCTTTGGCATTGAATTTCCGTTCATACTTAGATCTTTATGAAATATCGTGAATAAGTGTTCTATGAACTCATCAAGGCTGAGATTATCTAAAGGCGATTGGTGGAGAGGCTAATACTTTGATGGGAAGGTTTATGCATTTTTGAAGTTGACTAACAGACACATCTTTTCCGTCTTCGTTAGTCGCGTATAAACTAAATGTAGAAAAAAAATCACAAATACTCTGTACTTGTTATACTGCCAAACGTATTTGTGACATGGAGTTCAAACTCCGGATACCATTAAATGGTTATAAAAGATAAATTAATAAACCCAACAACTCGGTACTTTTCCATTACACGAAGGTAAATGGATGGAACCAACTTGTCAGTGGAGATGTCAAAAGTTAAAACCAACAAGAAAAAAACATAAACAAAGAATAAATAAATGCAGATAATTGCATGCTTTCTTCCTACGGCACAAATAACAAAAAAATATATAACAAAATCATAGTGATTCTATGACAATACCGCTGTATACCTGACACGCCAACCTAACAAAGACCAATTCCGTAAAGCGTCTGAAAAGATTGTAAGACAATACGTTAAGGTTTACCTCCCGCTGCTCTGACTCGAGGCAAATAGATTGTTGGAACCGCAGAGCAATCGCTTCCGTAAATGTTATTTTCAGATAAACTAAAAGGCTTTGGATTTGAAATTCTTGTTCCCGCGCGCACCTTCCTCTGTCACTTTTTTCTTTCCCTTTTTATCGTTTTTTCTTCTCTGTATCCGTCTGTCTTTCATCACTATAAATGTAAGGAAAATGATGATAATATTTTTCTAATAATAATGATAATGATTATTATTGTTGTTATTATCAATGTTGTTATGTTATCATCTTCCATATTGCTCATTATTGTTATTGTTGTTGTTGTTATTATTATTATTATTATCATCAAAATCATCGTCATCATCATTATCATCATTTTGTTATTATTATTATTATTACTATTATTATCATCATTATTATTATCATTATTAATACTGTTATTGATCATCATCATATTCATCATCATTATTACAATTATTATTATTATTAATCCTCCTCATTATCATCATTGCTATTACTCTCATTATTGTTGTTCTTGCTATTATTACTATAATGATACGGGAATGATTCCTCAGGTTCTCCATTCGTTCGATTCCTACAGTCCCATAAGGCCTCTTCACTTTATTCTTTGTACTTAATACCTTCTAATCCAAGGTTCTTATTCTTCGTCTTCTGATTTCCCCCCTTCCTAATGCCTGATTTTAATCAGTTATTATCTTTGCTTCTTTGTCTCATTTCACTTTTCCCTTTTTTCCTCTTTTCAAACAGTCTCGTGATCTTATTCCTCGTCTGTCCGTACGTAACACTATAAGACTTGTTTTTCCTTCTGCTTCATCGCCTCCTGAACTCTTCCTCATACTTCGATTTCCCCTCAACTCTACTTACAGCTGATACCAAGACCTGTTCACTACCAGTCATATATTTCCTGTACCAATCACTCCTACATATAAACAATCTTCTACACTTATCAGGCTCCTCAGTCTTCCTTGTGCATACATCTTGTCATTGATTCATTAATTATTTAAAATTATATGTCACGTCAACAGGTAAGGCCATTAGCGGCGAATACCTCGTGAGATTAAAATGTTAAAACATTCAAAGCGTTTAAAAAATCTATCAGTAAATAATCTCCCTGTACATGCAAAACTAAAATACAATAAATATTATATTAACAATGAAAAACTCAGTATATTGCGATGTGCTTTGTTGTCTCTCTGACCGTTTTTTTTTTCTTTCATCTTTGGTTCAACTTTCAAGCGACAATTTTCAAGCGCCGGTTGTTGCCTAACGACCGAAACAGCTCTTGCATTTAGTGCTTTTATGGCTTTGGCTTCCGTTCATTACCGGTTTGGAATATTTTCTCATTCTTCTGAAATGTTCATTCTTTATAAGTATGTTAATGATGATGATAATGATAATTGTGATGATGATGATGATTGTGATGATGATTTTCAGAGTGATAATAAT
>NC_091551.1:18973450-18975950 GCF_042767895.1 Penaeus vannamei | reverse complement strand
TGATAATAATGATAATATTAATGATAAGATAAGATTATAATAATGGTAATAATAAAAATGATAATAATGATAATATTTATAACAATGATAATGATGATAAATATAATAATAATAATAATAATAATAATGATAATAATAATAATAATAATAATAATAATGGTAAAATTAAATAATGAGGATAATAATGATAATAGTGATAATACTAATACTAATGATAATGATTATAATGATAATAATTGTAAAGCTGATAATAATAATAATAATAATAATAATAATAATAATAATAATAATAACAATAATAATAATGATAATAATGTAATGTTCTATAACTGAACTAATTTCATAAGAAAAAAAATCACGGTATTCAATGAGGAAAATATAAATTGGATATTACCGTAGCACCTGTTCGGGAAAATCGAGATTAACCATTTTGTATCTCATTACATATCCCGAATTAAGGCAAGTAAAAAGGCTAGTACATGTGAAAGCCTAGTTGCCAGTAAAGATTTTTTTTTCTTTTTCGTAAACGCGTTTCCTTTAACGTTCCATAAGAGTATCACTGTCGTAACATTGATAATAATGATGATGATGATAACAATGTTGGTAATAAGGATTATGACACCTGATAAATGATAAGGATAATGGTGACATGGATAATATTTATGATAATGATGGTAATAAAAATGATAAAACTTGATAAATGATAATGCTAATGATGACAAAGATAATGATATTTATAGTCATGATGGTAACAATAACATAATGATCATGTAAATAGGACTAATAACAGCAATAACGACAATACTTACAACAACAATAATAATAATGATTATAGCAAAAATGATAATCATAATGGTACAATGATAATAGTAACAACATTGATAATGATAATGAAGAATATAATATGAATAATGATGATAATGAAAATAGCAATAGTAATGATAAGAATCATGATAATGATGATAGTGATAATCTTTATCATGATGATGAAAAAATAGGGTTGTAGTGATAATAATAGGAATAATGAATAATAATAATGATGAATATGATAATGAAAGTAATTATAATAATGATAATGAAAATAATAATTGTAACAATGTGATGAAAAGAAATAAAGACACAAGTACAATTTTTTAAATATTAATGATAATCAGAAAAATGATGGTAATGATGATAACAGTAATGATTGTAAGAATAATGACAATGATATGAATAAGGAAGTAAACTGACAATCATGATGATAATAATGATAATGATAACAGTATTGATAATGATGACAATGATAATAGTATACATAATAATAATGATGATTATAATAAACATAATAATGAAAATAATTATGATAATACTCATAATAATATTGGGTTGAAGATCATGCAACTATTCGAATTTATTTTGGGGGAATGATATAAGATGGGACCGTCTGTAACATCGTATCAAGTAGGTCTACACAAGTGGTTACATCCGCCAGTAGCATTGTCACCAAGGCATGGTATTTTGCTCTCCCCAGAACCAGTGAATGTTAAGAAACGGAGAATGTTGGGTCAGAAGCTTGTCACAGGTGTTTTGGTTGAATGGTGTTTAGGTTATTTGATGTGCAACTTGAGAGCAGGAACTCAATGAATATTGTGTGAATTTTGGTTTGTGTTTTTTTGTTTTCTTGTCTTTCTTTCATTTTTATTCCGTCAGTGTACCATTTATTTCCAAATCAAACAATCATCTAGAAAGTAGACATTTATATCCGTTTTAGTTCATTTTCATGAAAATTAACTCATTAGGATTAATTCACCGTGCCCCTGTGGCAAAAGTCAAGATCATAAAAAGTAAATGGTTTCTATTCGTAGGGGAAGTTTGGTGTTTATTTGTCATCATATTCATCATTTTCTTCATTGTTTTATGTATACATAAATCTTATATCAAAAATATCCAATTTAATCAGGGTCATTCTTCTCTTTGGTACATAAAAGGAAAAAATAAGCCACCTACACAGTCTGTATTGACTGCAACGCTAGCCTACTAGGATAATTGTGGGCTTTCTCTGGACGCCCCTACAATTGAGACCAGGGTGGTGGTGGCGATACCAAGGCTAAGCTATAATTGAAAATGAAATCATGTTAAGATCTCAACAGTAAATTTAACTAAAGTTGGTCACTAAATTGTTAATCTTGCATATATGAAAGTTGAACCCAACGTATGTTGGTAGTTGTAAAATTTATGAACCCAACAGTAATGATAATAGTGGTAATCGTAATAATGACGATAATGTTAATATTAATAGTATTAAAAATAATAGTAGTGATAATACCGATGGTGACAGTGATAGCAATAACGACAATAATTATAATATTTATAATGGCAGTAACAATAATTACAATGTCAATGTTGATAATAATATTAAAAGGGATAATGATGATACTACTACTACTGATGATAATAATATAATAATAATAGAAAAAAAACAATAATAGAAACAGTAATAGCAATTGTAATAATGCTGTTA
>NC_091551.1:18923450-18925950 GCF_042767895.1 Penaeus vannamei | reverse complement strand
GACAATGAAAAATGTTAATCATGATTATAAAAAGAACAATTATGACAATAGTAATAATGCTAACAGTTATGGTGTTGTAAATAACAACGATAATGATAATGTTGATGTTAATGAGAGTAGTAATGATGAAAATAGTAGTAATGATGACAATAACAATATAAATGATAATAGAAAAATTGTAATAATGAAGATGATAATAAAGATAACAATAACAATAATAATAATAATAATGATTTTGATAATAAGTAAGAGAGAAAATAATTATAATGATAATAATGATAATAACAATAATAACGATAATAATAAAAATTATAATAGTGATCACAATGAGATTAATAGTAACAATGAAAATATTAATAGTGATAATAAATATGAAAATCATAATCATAATAATAATAGCAATGATAATAATAATAATAACTAGAAATACTCCAAAAAGTTGTCCCTGTCTCGCAATGTTGAAAATAATGATAATGAAAATAGTAATAATAATAATAACAATGACAACAACAACAATAATAATAGTTATAATGAGGATAACAACGACAACAACAATACGGTAACTGATGCAATCATTACAACAAATCCTGGATCTGGTTGGGCTAAGACACACCTCTAGTAAGGATTTCATAAAACCATCTATTCACAACCTTATGAGTTATTATAATAATAATGATGATGATGACAATGATGATAATAATAATAATAATAATAATAATAATAATAATAATAATGATAATAGTAGTAATAATAATAATGATGACGATAAGGGAAAAAAATAATGCTTATCATAATAATAATAAAAATAATGATAATGATAAAAATAGAAATACTATTTACAGTGATAACATTAATAGTAATGATAGTATTAAAAATGATGATAATGGTAACAGTAACGATAGTAGCAGTAGTAACATTAATGAGAATTATGATAATAATGATAGTGATAATAATGATAATAAAAATTATGACGAATTAGGACATTTGTTAATTGCGTGGAAAGCGCTGTCGTATCAAAAGAAAAAAACAAGACTGAATCTTTTATATTTTTTGTTGTCTTCAAATATGTGTATGATAACTGTAACACATCATATATTGATAAAAAAAAAGATAAAAAAAAAATCTGAAAACACGTATCTGACACCATCTATCTGTTTTCTTCTTCTTCTTCTTTTTGCAATAGTCATATTCAGTTTTAATTTTGCAAATTACTGCTTACATTAATTTTATCTTGTACTTGTTTTAGTAGCTCATTTTAAATTTTCAACTGTCAAAATCAAATTTTATGACTGTTCTAAGTAATTGTCTAAATTATTTCGTATATTTCACCTTTTCCAGTATATTGGTTTGAAAACTGATTATGTTAATTAATCTGAAACGTCGCCGAAAAAAGACTGATGGTCCTACGCTGTGTTCCTAAAAATATTACCAATAATGATAATGGAAATCTAAGTAATGACGATAATGTTGATAATAATAATATCATTGATATTAATTACGATGATAATGATGATAACAACAATAATGGTAATAACTATAATGATAATGATAATATAAGTTATAATCATAGTAATAATACTAAAAATGATAATAATGAAAATAACTTCAACAACAAAAGTAATGGTAATAGAAAGAACTGATAATATTTATAAAACGTATAATGGTGATAATAATAATAGTAATAACAATAATAATAATGACAGTAATAATAGGAATAATAATAATGATAATATAACAACAATGATAAAGACAATAAATGTAAAATACTAATGATAATAACAATGGTGATGGTAGTGGTAATTCTATTACTACTATTACTACTAATGATCATAATAGCAATGGTAATATAGTAATGATGATAATAACAATAATAATGATGATAATAATGATAAGAAGAAGCAAAATATTAATAATGATAAAAATAATAAAAGTAATAATGGCAAAAAATTAATATCAATAATGATAACAACTACAAAAAATGAAGATAATAGAAATAATAATGAAATGAAAATTAAACTAAAACTACTACTGCTCGTAGCAATAATAGTAAAGCAATAATACTGGTGATAATGATAATGTTAATGATGATATTAGTATTAATGACAAGAGCACTGATAATAGCAATATTAATAATGATAGAAAAAACAATGATGAATATAACGATTATTTTTATGATGATATTGAAAATGATAATGATGATATTGATGATAAGAAAGGCAGTAATGATGATAGTGATGATAATGGTAATAATAATGATAATAATAATAATGATAATAGTAATGATAACGATAACAATAATTATAATAGTAATGATAATAATAGTAATAATGATAATGATAATAATATTAATAACAATAATTATGATGATAACAATAATTAATAATAATAATGATAATAATGACAATTAACTAATAATGATACTACTACTACTACAACAACTACTACTATTACTAATAGTAAAAATGATAACAATATTGATAATAATGATGATGATAATAAT
>NC_091551.1:18900950-18910950 GCF_042767895.1 Penaeus vannamei | reverse complement strand
AGCTAAACTGGAGCGAAATAGCCCGAAGGTAATTAAATATTCAAAACGAAAGACGATCCGCTTACTCCTGACAGCAGTTCTCTCTCGGCGAATCACGCCCGCGAAGTCTCAAGACAGTTTGGCCGCAAGCAGGCGAAAGCACCCGTCAGCCCCACCTGCTGCCTCCGAAAGCACAGCGCCCACGGCTAGCTTGCAAGCGCCTGGCCTGGGAAGGGATCGGCGTTCATCGAGTATTGCCGAAAACGAAGTGCTATTCAACATACGTGCTTCAGAATTCTGATTTCGGTGCTTTTATATTTGTTATTTCAAATAATTTTCTTTTCATTATGTGTGTATGTGTGTGCTTGCGTATGCGTGTGTGTTACACACTATCTTTCCATCTCTGTATTTACCTCTCTAACAATCGATCTTTCTGTCTATATACGTACTTCTATCTATATCTGTGCCTCTATACACATACATACATATCGTGTTTGACTGTAGTATAACACGTATACACATGTATATGCATATAATATATATATATATATATATATATATATATATATATATATATATATATATATATATATATATATATACATATATATATATATATCTTTTTCTTCTTTTTTTTTCTTTTTTATGTGTGTGTGTGTTTATGTGCATATATAAATAGATAGATAGATAGATATAGATTTATACATACATACATATATATATATATATATATATATATATATATATATATATATATATATATATATATGTACACACATGCACACATATATATGTACACACACACACACACACACACACACACACACACACACACACACACACACACACACACACACACACACACACACAGACAAAACACACACACACACGCCTTGGGCATAATTGTAGTACAACATGCTCACATCATTACGTTCTTTTGATCTCATTAATTCCTTATTCATGCAACAGCGTGTTATTCCATTATTGCTCATCATTCTGGCATCATTTTTGCATTAGAAATATTTTCCGTCGTTAATTCCCACCAAGTTGGAAAAAGCTCTAATGTACTTATATGCTTTTCCAACCCGTAATGCACCAAGAAAGAGGATTACATTGATTTTAGATTGTCTCTAATAGGTTCAAAGTGCATTTCATTGATTATGCATTATAATAATAACATTGGTAATGGTGGTCAAAGATTTAATGATAATATAGTGTTGGTGAAGAAGATAATGATATTAACAATACTGTCAATAAAAGTATTAATGATAGTGATAATAATGATGATGATGAGAGTGATAATAATAATGATGATGAGAGTGACAATACAAATAACGATGATAATAATAGTGATAACAATTATAACAACAACAATAATAAAGACATGATAACAACAATATTGATGAAAATAATGATAATGATGATGATAATTGAGGAGAAGAAGAATGATAATAGTGAAGATAAAAATAATAATATCAGGAACATCAACAGTAATAGTAATACTAATGGTTATAGTAAGAGTAATACTAGTAGTAATACTAGTACTACTACTGGTACTACAGTTACTATTATTGCTAGTGCTATTATTTCGGATAATTTTAATGTTAATAGTAATAATATCTACAATCATAATTACTATCATTATCCCTATTATTATTACTATAGGGATGATAGTAATAATAATGAAAAAAATAATGATAATTATAATGATAATGAAAATAACAAGAACAATGACCAAGCAATAAACCTAACAATAATGATAACGAGTAGGAGGGAGATGGGGAGGGATGAGATGAAAGAAGCTAAGCGAAAGTCATAAAGGAAAAGGAAAAGCGGGAAAATGTTAGATGTGGAAGATGAAGAAGAAAACAGAAAAGAAAAAGCGATGAAATATACCTGCATCATATATATCTTTACATGATATGCATATGCTTAAAAGGCTTCTACTGAATAATTTGATTTGCCTTTTCTTTCTCTCTATGATTTTCCTTCGCTTGCCTTCCCTCTACTGAACAAGCAACAACTGTCACTATTCACTACTCCGTCCCTCCGCTGAGACAATTTGGCCCGAGTAAGTAAGATAGCCTGGCCATGCATTTGCGTTAATGGTTAAGCTCAGCCTGCTTATCTAATAATCGCCTGGTTAATTGGAGAGGCCAGTTCCCCTGCGTTTCACATTCTGGATTCGGTTCTCGTTCGCTCTCTCTCTCTCTCTCTCCCTCCCTCTCTCTCTCTCTCTCTCTCTCTCTCTCTCTCTCTCTCTCTCTCTCTCTCTCTCTCTCTCTCTCTCTCTCTCTCTCTCTCTCTCTCTCTTTCTCTTTCTTTCTCTCTCTCCCCATCTATTCACCTATATTATACACTATATAGACTATCCTATATATAGTAGACTAAGTACTGCGCCTCATATAAGGTATATGTTACTAATATGACTGTTATGTCATAATATGGTTATATGGTTAGGAGAATATGGCCCGTTAAAATTCGCGAAATGGGGACACCGTTAAAACACACCTCCCCCATCACCAGTGTCATTAGCTCTCAGCAGGAAGTGGAATGAGACGAGGAAGAAACCCGAAGAGCGGACAATAAGCTCGCCCAAAAGAGGCCAAAGTGATCGACATCGACCAGAGTAGGTAATTTCGTGGTTCGTTAAAAGGCCTTTGATGATAATGAATACCATCACCTAAATACAATAAGCCCACAGGAGAGACTCTAGGCTTTGAATAAAGAGCTCCAAAGAAAATTAAATTTCGGGAGCTCGGGATGAGAACTTCCCGTCCGCATGGCTAAGCTGATGAATAGGCTGACCCATCCATAAGGTTCAGGAGAATCTTGCCTTTGCAAATCTCACTGAACTGAACTCAGCTGACGAATTGAATTTGCATAACCCGTTTTAGTCAATTTTACATCATCTAATTTTTCATGAGAACGATCAAAGTGATTGGACTTGAGTTTGGTTGCGTAGAATCTGTAGAATGCTGCTTCAGTGTATGTTCCATCTAGTACACCATCTGTTTAGAATTTTATACCCGAAGAACTTCATTATTATTATTATCACCAATGTTATCATTACTATTGTTATTCTTAGGATTATCACTCTTATTTTTTATTATTGTTGTTGCTCTTATAATCATTATCCTTATCATTAGTTCATATAATAATAATGATTATAATGTTCATATTTATTTATGTTATTATTGTTATGATCATTATTATTGTTATTATTATTATTATTATTATTATTATTATTATTATTATCATCATCATTATTATTACGACAATTTTCATTATCATTATTACAATCCTTATCATTATTGTTATCATAACTTTGTTATAGTTATAAGCATTATTATTATCCTTATTATCATTATTGTTATTATTATCATTATTATTATTGTCATTATTTTTGTTATTATTATTATCATTTTCATTACTATAACAATTATCTGTATTAGTATTATTATTTCTATTGCCATTATTGTTATTATCATTATCATTACTATTATTATTATTATCATTTTCATCATAATTATTATCATTATTACTACCATTATTATTATCATCGTTATTATCATCATTATTATCATTATTATTGATATTACCTCCGCCATACCTATGTTTTAGGTAGCGTTGGGTAGTTAGTTTGTTTGTTCGTAGATTAGCAGTGATTACTTTAAAAGTTATGAGTTTTCATAAATTTCTACTAGTGTGTCTTATATGACCTTCGATTTGGCTGGTGATCAGGATCAGGATCCGGATACAGGAATTATTTACAGGATTTATTAGCATTGCGAGATAAAGACAACTGCCATTTTTTTCGGGCGCTTTGATTATCGTCATTACCATTATTATTATTGTTATTATCATTATCGTTATCGTCATTCTTGAAGTTTAAATATCTTTATCGCATTAGAGGCCCTAATGCGTTCTCTGAAAATCTCGTTATTAATATTAATATCATTTTTGTTGTTATTATTATTATTACTGCTACTGCTATTCTTATTATTATTTTTATCTTAGTTATCATTATTATTATCAGAATTGTTATTACTACCACCATTATCCTTACTCTTATTATTGTCATTATTATCAATATTGTTATCCTATTATTATCCTTATCATAGATAATATTATTAAAAATATCATTATCATCATTACCCAGGCGAAATGTTGGGTTTATGATAGGGAATTATCATTATCATTATCACCACCATTGTTATTATTATAATTGTTATCATTATTATTATCATTACTATTATTTTATCATCATTATTGTTAAAATTATCATTATCATTATTATCATTTTATCATCATAATTGTTAAATCTATCATTATCATCATTATTGTTAAAACTATCATTATCCTTATTATTTTATAATCATTATTGTTAAAACTATCGTTATTATTATTTTATCATCATTATTGTTAAAGTTATCATTATCATCATTATTGTTAAAACTATCATTATTATTATTTTATCACCATCATTGTTAAAACTACCATTATCATTATTATTATTTTGTCATCATTATTGTTAAATCTATTATTATCATTATTGTTAAACCTATCATTATCATCATTATTGTTAAAACTATCATTATTATCATTATTGTTAAAACTATCATTATCCTCATTGTTGTTAAAATTATCATTCTCATTCTTATCATTTTATCATCATTATTGTTAAAACTATTATTATCATTAGGAACATTACCTAGATAAAATTATGACCGTACAATAGGGAATGGGAAAGACGTAGCACACACAGGGGGAAGGGACACCGAAAGACGAGGGAGAGGAGACAAGAACTTCAGAATGCATGGAAAGTTTATTTTGATTTTTTTAGAAGAACATGACTGATATCATGTCTATAGATTGTTTATACAAGCGAGATTAAGTTTAGAATATATAGATGTATTGGCCAAATATCCTTATCTGTTTTGGGCGCTTTGCTTCAAGGACTGAATCATATTGGTATATATCAATAATAATAATGATAATTGTACTACTAATATTGGTATGAATAATGATTACATAATCATTATGATGATTAATGTATTTGTAATTAAAGTTATTATCATTACCATTAATATTATTATTCTAGTCATTTCTTCACTGTTATTATTGTTACTATTATCATTATTTTTATCCCTATCTATATTATTATCATTATTACTATTATCTATTATCATAATTATTGCTATTATCTATTATCATAATTATTGCTATTATTATTATTATCCTTATTATTATTATCATTATCATTATTATTATTATTAATGTTATTATCATAATAATAACAATTATTATTATCTTTAATAATATTATCAACATTATTAATATTCATAGTATCATCATCATTATTATCATCATTTCTAGTATCGAATCAGTATAGCACTATTACTATTGAAAATATTGATAGTAAAGAATGACAATGATAATAATGATAATGTCAATGATGATAAAAAAATTACCAGAATAATAATATTGGTGATAATTATACTGATGGGAATAATAATAGTAATAATAACCAAGATATTACTAACGATAATAACAATAATACCAATGATAATGATTATTATAATACAAAAAATAAATAATGATAACTATGATGTTAATGATAATCATGATATTCAAAATAATCATGATGATAACAATGATATAGATTATAATACATACACACACACACACACACACACGCACACACACACACACACACACACACATACACACACACACACACACACACACACACACACATATATATATATATATATATATATATATATATATATATATATATATACGTATGTATATATATGTATATATATATAATTGAATGGATATATAAAATGATATTACCACACATACACACATACACACACATATGTATATATATACATACATACATATATATATGTATATATATATATATATATATATATATATATATATATATATATATATATATATATATATATATATACAAACTAAAACAAATCAACGAAAAAATACGGGAAACATATACAACAGAAAGGACAGGACAGTTTTACCATGAATGGTAAAACTGGCAGTTACGGTCACCTGATTATACAGTAGCTGTATGGCAGTGCTATAGTTGCTGAGCTGTGGTCTCATCTTATGGATATACAAAGATTCTGAAATCAGGAGGTCGAGTCTGTTGGGAGATTTAGACAGGATTTTAAAATCATTGTGAGCGTAGGGATGGTCTTCCGTGTGTGAGTGTTGGCGAATAGTAGAGAACACCGGTTTGGAGAGAGGTAAGCCAGTTCTTATGGAGTTTCCCATATGCTCAAGGATTCTGTGTTTGAACCAACGTGTCGTTGAGCCAATATACCTAGTATTACAGCTATGAAAATTACACATATAAATAATGTTTGAGCATAGATCTGAGGAAAAGGACTCTCTCTTCTTAAGAAAAATATTAATAATGTAATTATTCGTGAAGACTATATTAAATCGTATCTGGAGGAATGAATCTTTGAGCATCTATCCCATGTACAACTGTTTCTATGCTACCTTAATGACCAACATCTTAACATTAAGTTTATCTGTGAAATTGAAAAGGGAAACCAGCTTTCCTTTCTTGTTACGCTGATCACCAAAGAAAACGGTTGCCTGTACACTACTGTTTATAGAAAACCTACTTTTACTGGTTTAGGAATGTATTATTTGAACTACGCACCTCGGAAATACAAGATTAGTAGCATATCCATTTTAATCAACAGAGCCTATAACGTTTGATTTGATTTGGAAATGATTTTTTAGTTAAATTACATTGAAACTAATGGGTACCCAGGCACTTTGTTTCAGAAAACCCTGAGATTATTTTTAAACAACAAGATATGTCAGCCTTTAAAATCTGCCTTTGTTCCTAAACAAATTAAATATATTAAACTTCCCTATCTCGGACGATTAAGTTATTCAGTTAGAAAACGGTTACGTGAGTTGTTAAAAAAAATCATTCTCCCAGATACGATTTAATATAGTCTTCACGAATAATTACATTATTAATACTTTTCTTAAGAAGAGAGAGTCCTTTTCCTCAAATCTATGTTCAAAAATTATTAATATGTTAATTGTCCTAGCTGTAATACTAGGTATATTGGCTCAACGACACGTTGGTTCAAACACAGAATCCTTGAGCATATGGGAAACTTCATAAGAACTGGCTTACCTCTCTCCAAACCGGTGTTCTCTGCTATTCG
This sequence comes from Penaeus vannamei, assembly GCF_042767895.1. Taxonomy (NCBI): domain Eukaryota; kingdom Metazoa; phylum Arthropoda; class Malacostraca; order Decapoda; family Penaeidae; genus Penaeus; species Penaeus vannamei. The sequence continues at coordinate 18,903,742 of NC_091551.1, read as the reverse complement.
CCAACACTCACACACGGAAGACCATCCCTACACTCACAATGAAGACACGTTCTTGACTTTGAAACATTTGAAATAAAGATGTTCATCACAGTTTTCGTCATCATGTTCATCATAAGATTGTGCTTCCCACATGGCAAGTCAGTAGCTGAAATTGTTACATCTATATATATATATATATATATATATATATATATATATATATATATATATATATATTTATATATATGTATATATATAATATATATATAATATATATATATGTATAAAATATATATATATATATATATATATATATATATATATATATATATATATATATATATATATATATATATATGTATGTATAAAATATATATGTAATATATATGTATAAAATATATATATAATTATGTATATATATAGATATATATATATAATATATAAATAATATATATATAATATATAATATATATAAATATATATATATGTATATATATAAATACATAAACATATTTATATATATATATGTGTATATATATGTATATGCATAAATATATATATATATGTATATATATAAATATATTATATATATATAGTTATATATATATATATATATATATATATATATATATATATATATATACATATACACACACACACACACACACACACACACACACACACACACACACACACACACACACATATATATATATATATATATATATATATATATATATATATATATATATATATATGCGAATCTCTCTCTCTCTCTCTCTCTCTCTCCCTCTCTCTCTCTCTCTCTCTCTCTCTCTCTCTCTATATATATATATATATATATATATATATATATATATATATGTGTGTGTGTGTGTGTGTGTGTGTGTGTGTGTGTGTGTGTGTGTGTGTGTGTGTGTGTGTGTGTATGTATATATATATATACATCTCTCTCTCTCTCTCTCTCTCTCTCTCTCTCTCTCTCTCTCTATATATATATATATATATATATATATATATATATATATATATATATATAGCGAGAGAGAGAGATGTATATATGTATATATACACACACATATATATGAATGTATATATAATCGTTTATATATGTGTGTGTGTGTGTGTGCGTCTGTGTGTGTGTAAATATAATGATAATATTACAAGAGGACTGACACTGGAGTAAAGGGGATTTTAAATTATAACATTGAAAAGCTCTGTTTTTCAGAATTAAAAGATTTACGCTCCAAAAAGGCAAAAAATGGCTGTTTCTAAATGTCATTTGCTCTAGAATTCGCCCAAAACAGAACAAAATGCCCTTCGCTAATCTGATTGCATAGTCAGAGATCAGGCTGTTGGAAACGTGCGAATAGGATTTAACTTTTATTTGTCTCGGTGTTAATGGATATATATGTATGTATGCATAAATACATACACACATACATAAATGCATTCATACATGCATACATACGTGCATACATACACAAACATACACAGAAAGATGAAATACTGGATCATGTCGTTGTTTGCTGGTTTGGAATACCAATCTTCCGAGCTGTTCTTTCATGTTTTCATAAAATAAGTTCGTTAATGACGCCATATGATTTACAGTATTCATAAAGGGAATCCCATTACTAAATTACAGAATCCATGACAACAAACATATATCCGTAGACGGTAACTAATGCCCACGATAGTCTGTCACAGTATTATATCTCCCGGGCAATGTGTAATTTTCTGGTACGTTGAAGTAAATAGATGAAAAATATGGGTTTCATTTCTTGTATACACAGAGGGTAACTGATGCTTGGTGGTATTCGGCAGATGAAGACTGAGTTTGTGGCATCAGAGCTCGTCAAACGGTGGCAGCTCCCGGTGTGATAAGGCGTGAAACTGACCAGAGAGTGTAATAGGGGAAGGAGAAGCACTAAGAGGAATTTGAAAGATCACGAGATTCCAAGAGGTAACGGAGCCGATTCCATGTGAAAGATTATTTCTTACTAAATATTTTTATAAATTTCAATATTTTGACGAGATAAACCATTATATGTATATATTTGCTTGTGTGTGTGTGTTTGCGTCTGTGTGAGTGTGTGTATGTGTGTGTGCGTTTATGTGTGCGTGTGTCTCAGTGTGTGTGTGTGTGTGTGTGTGTGTGTGTGTGTGTGTGTGTGAGGGAGTGAGTGTAACTTACAGAGACACAGTGGATGTAATATCTCCTGTTTATTTAGATCGAACATATATGTAATTGTTTCCTGATACATATATAGAGACAAAATTACATCAATCTATCCATCTACATGTATCCCACATGCTACAATTACAGCGTTATCATGCAAGTAATTCATCATGCATCGTAGACAGATCATGGGGATTAACATTCACTCCCATGTAAAGTAATTAGTTAATCTGCATAATGTGATATCCTATGCTAGTATCCAGTTTGCAATATAAGCATGTGGGGCAGCTCTCTCTCTCTCTCTCTCTCTCTCTCTCTCTCTCTCTCTCTCTCTTTCTTTCTCTCTCTCTCTCTCTCTCTCTCTCTCTCTCTCTCTCTCTCTCGTTATCACAATTGTAAGCACCATAATATTATACGAGATCGTGGGAAATGGAAACAGCATTACAGATGAATATGAAACATTTCATCAATGGGCACGACCTCAAAGTTTACGTGAGAGAAATTAGCCATTATACCTGTCTGGAAGCTGCAGATCGCATCGCTGCAATACAGTGAAAATAATGATATTGCGATATAATGAAGAAAAAAATGTATATATACATATATATATACATATATATATATATATATATAT
>NC_091551.1:18870950-18873450 GCF_042767895.1 Penaeus vannamei | reverse complement strand
TACAATGTATGTGTGTGTGTGTGTGCGCGCGCGCCTGACTTCCCCGTCGCCCCGAGAGCCGAAGTGGCAGAGGGTCGGCAGGCATGACAAATGGCTCGCAGCCGGAAGAATAAGTACGACTTAGTTTTGCCCGAGCCGGGAAATATCTAATGCGCTGCTTGATGCCCTTCACATAAGCGTAATGGGGCACTACATTAGGGCCGCGACCCTTGATAACATCTAAAATATCACCGCCATTTTAGGCTAACGTCGTGGCGCGCAGGGACTTCGCCCGGACTCGGATGTGGAGCTTAATTTGTAATTGCAACTGATTTGTAACTTAATATGTTTGTTGCTTGGATTCGGGAAAATGTGAGGAAGCATTTGTATCTCCGTCCTCTCGTTACCGACTGGCACCTGCACGGTATTGCATAATGACAGAGATAAACAAATACACACACACACACGCATGCTCACATACACACACGTAAGTACCTACATATATATATATATATATATATATATATATATATATATATATATATATATATATATATATATATATATATATATATATATATATATGTGTGTGTGTGTGTGTGTGTGTGTGTGTGTGTGTGTATATATATATATATATATATATATATATATATATATATATATATATATATATATATATATATATATATATATATATATATATATATACATATAGTATTTGTAGGCCACATACATACACAGGTGTGTGTATGTGTGAAACTTTACACGCACATCAACTTCGATATCTTCTCATATAATCAACTTTTAAAGTATATTCACTCTACACTCATTATACACTCGAAGGACGTCGTCTATACTTTGCAAATCCACAAGCCTTTCCATTAAATTGTGGGCGCCGCCGTGCCGGGCACCAGAGAGTGGTTGCTGCCGCCCGGGTCTCTTCTCGGAGGACTTTGGGAGCAGAGGTTTCGAAGAGTAAAATGAAGACAGTGAACATGAAGAGCCAGTTCGCCCCGACAGTAACTAAGTTCTAAAGCTTGAGAAGATTGGCGGCGAGTGTAAATTGACGTGGTAGATATAAAAGCCATTAGCTTTGCTCTATAGACAAAGAAGAATGGCGGAGCAATAGACAGAAAGGCGAAGTAGACTTGTGTGTGTACGAAAGCAAATATATATAAACGCTGGTATGTGGCTCTCATAATGACGAAATTCTAATAAATATTTGATAACGAAATTATATATTCTAATATCAACTGATTACTTTTGTGTACATTTAGTTAGATAAATATAAATATGCCTCTATTTCGCGTATTTATCAAAATAATATCTACATTTCATTCTCCGTTTCCCGCTCTTGGTTTGTTGGCTCGCTTGTTTGTATCATTCGGCTTATACATAATGTTTGACTCTGGCAAATTTACATATTCAAATGCTGCCAAAAAGAAAGAGAGAAAGAAAGAAAGAAAAAAAAGTCGCGAACATGGACAGTTAGCGGAAATATTCAAAACGAGAGAAAGAGATGGATTTGATTTGATTTCATAAATTTATTACTTCCAGTGGGTGACAAACTTTCCATGTGCAAAAGGTGCATAAGTGTGTCTCGAGGGCACATTGAAAACTACATACACACACATGCACGCGCACACACATACATACACACACACTCTCTCTCACATATATACATACACATTCACAGAGAGAGAAAGAAAAAGATCCCCCAAGGTCAGTGTGTTTTTGTCTTGTGCGAGTGTAGTTGTATCTCATTTAACGAATAGTTGTTATGCAGTCCAAGTCGAGAAAGATAGTTAAAGCAGCTTGTACTTGAGCCTCTAAATTACTGATCTGGGACTCGCTTGATGCCTTGCGTGGGCTAAATACTGCTTGGGGAAGTAGATACAGTCTTCTTTTCGTTTTCCTTACATTTTCGTAATCTAAAGTATGGTTTATATCTTGCAGGCATAGCGAAATTTCAAATGAGTTTATTTACTTGTATTTCCGAATAAGAGGCAAATAAGGGGGGGAAATGTATAAAAGTTATGAAAAAGAGAGAGAAAATACATAGGAATCAAATCAGTTATTATATAGGTATACGGGGTAGCTTTAAAGACTTTTTGAAAAGTATTTGAATAGATTACTTAGAATTCAGAATAATCACGAAATGTGATCTGTGCTTGTTATTGTAGTATTTGGATTTATCAAGTCTATCTAAGGTTTGTCTTTTAAGCTCCTCCAATATGTATATCTAAAAGTTATGTAGCTCAGATCAAATATTTTTGAATCTAAGATAAGGGAACTGAGGATGTCAGGGCAGGATGAGTACAGAATATTTTGAACAATATGAAGTTTAGTCTTTTTAACAAAACCACCATCACCATCATCATCATTGTTTTCATCACCATCATAAACGCCATCACCATCATTCTTAACATCTTAAATCTATAATTATTATTACTATTACTACAATCACATCACCTTTATCATAATCACCATTGTCATCATAAACGTCATCATATTTTCATAA
>NC_091551.1:18863450-18865950 GCF_042767895.1 Penaeus vannamei | reverse complement strand
GTCCTCTTAATGGCGTATATTGTTGTATTAGCTGAGCCCAGGCGACTTCAACTATAGCGTAAAATGTGTTGACAATACATGCGATGGGCTCTGCTGTTGCGGCAGCACGTTCCTTCATTGCTGCTAGTATCTCCTGCACCTCAGCCTTCCCAGGGAGAGCAGGATGTCTGTGGATGGGATTTTGCCACTTCCCTATTTCCCCATTAATGGTGTGAACCATGGCACCACAAGTTCTGTCTTCGCATCTCCACATACCTTTGCCCTGATGGTCCCTTTCCTTCGTAAAGAAATGCTGGCCAACTCTTGAGTTTCACAGTCTCAGTGACAGGTCTTGGGGACATTGGCAAGAGAAGGTGGGGGAGGGTAATCTTCATTCAATCCCTCATACGTTGAAACATTGAGCTCGGGGTAGGGTGGTAATGGAAGCTCGGTTGAGATCTCCATGCTGAATGTCTCACTCCTTGAAAATTCATGATTATAGCAAGATCACAAGTGTTGAAGCAGTAGCGGAAGTTAGAGCAATTAGGGTAGTTAAGGTCAGCAAAACTTCGCTCAGCACAGTCACAGCGACAAACAAGGTAAGGTCAGCCGACGACCAGCCTCGCGATTTTCCTTCCAAGTCATAGTGTCAGCGAAACATAGAGGCCGTGCACCTTTTAAACACCCCAAAAGTTTGTGCGAGCATGGCTACTGTTTTAGTGTATTTCTGATGCCGTTCTTGGTTCTGCTAGAAGTGTCACGAGACAAGTTTCTAGAGGATATCCTGAATCTTTTGTATGGCAACAATAACTTTGGTCAATGACATTGATCCTTGAACACACTTTTAAGATTGTGCTCTAATATATAAAAATGTGATAGGGTAACATTTATGATTAGTTTCTTTAACTCTATGTATCTGTGAACTTACAAATTTATATGTATATTTACATCTATATCTTTCTACCGATATATATATATATATATATATATATATATATATATATATATATATATATATATATATATATATATATATATATATATCAAGTAAGTATGAGTGTTCAAAATGCCGTCATTTCATGACGGCAGTTATTTTGTATTTGATGTTTCCAGAACATTTAAGTAACGAATCCTCTTTCTGTTCAGCTAAAGCTCTTGCCTCGGAGCTTTGATGGGAAGGTGGGTACAGTCAATGGCCCCAGCACGTTTGGAAAACTGCAAACTGCAAAGAGGGCCTGTTTGATTTGCCGTATTTCTTCCTTCCTATAAGGCATCATTATGTCCGTCTGGATTATGTTGAAAACTGATATCAGTAACAGCATTTATCATTCGAGACACACATGACTAGCTAATTCCAACAGTCCCCTGTCACACTCTGGAAACTGCCACTTGCGTAGAATCGCAAGGCAATCAGCACTTGTGTGGCCACAGCTACTGAGTGGGACCTGTTGGTGTATCTTGAAATATAAGTCCTACTGCTTTCGCACAGCCACTGGATTTCACTGCAAGGGTACTGGTAGTATCTGTAAGATATTGGAAGTTTAAATGAGTCGTCAGTGAAGTGCCATTTCTTAATCTCCGAAAGTTAGTAGGATTTTTTTTTTTTTTTTTTTTTTTGGGGTAACATTTCCATTTCCTAAAAATTACCACTACTTCAATACCCTGACAGAAGGCCATCACTAACAGCCAGAGGGTTGAGTCTGTCTTTTAACAACCATTGCGTTTGTGAATCCGGCCCCTCGGTTGCCATTTTACTGATATAACGATTTACTAAGAAAGCGCTTAAGCCTTATTGACTTTAGCAGTTTTTGCTTTGTTTTGACGAAAGCCTGCTTCCCCCCCCCAAAAAAAAAAAAAAAAAAAAAAAAACAGAAAAATCAAATCGCTTGAAACTTGGCAGGCGGGGTCACAATGCAACTACGAAACTGTGTCAGTGAATTTTGATAAATCCACTTGTCTGATTTTTTTTTACAAAGATTTGAAAGTTAAACAAAGGGCATTTCTTTTTCATGAGTTGTCGGTTTCGTTTAAAATCTGGTATAAATCATTTGTGCTAAAGTTTATGACACTTTTTTTTCGATTTATAAAGACATCCTTAGTTCTATCACTAAGATTCTGTAAAAGATTGCTGCGAGTTTTTAGGATTCTTAAGATATCCTGTAGATTTCCGGATTTCCAAAGAACTTCAGGATTTCTGGATTATCAAAGAATTTCTTTAGGATTTCCAGATTTTTTTCGGATTTCCAGGTAGGGTGTACAGGATTTCCGAAGTGAAATAACCCCCTACTGTAAGGATTTTCGTATGTGTTGAAATACTTTACATCCATTTTTGAAATTTGATGGCTTGTTTGTGTATTTGTTGTCTCATTAGTTTTTAATCTGCGTTATTTATATATTTGTACTCTCTCTCTCTCTCTCTCTCTCTCTCTCTCTCTCTCTCTCTCTCTCTCTCTCTCTCTCTCTATATATATATATATATATATATATATATATACACACACACACACACACACACACACAC
>NC_091551.1:18848450-18850950 GCF_042767895.1 Penaeus vannamei | reverse complement strand
TATTGATGAACGAAACTGCAAATTCATTTTCATGAACTTCACCGTGGAATCAATCATTAACTTTCATGATTTTCTCCCTATCCATCCATCTCATCTCAGTATTTCCATTAAAGTAGCGGATTCTTTAGGAATTGCACTAGCGGAGATTCAGTAGTGGAGCCTCATTTGTTCCATGGTTTTGCATTCTTTAATGCTTAGCTTAAAGCCACATCAAGTAAAAAATGCTTCCCACGGAAGTTTTCATAAAGACAGTAAATAACAAGTTCTGATATAACATCGCCTGGCTGTTTCGTTGAATCCTTCGATAATGACCAACCTAATAATATAATCCTTTGATAACGAGCAATCTAGGACATGGGATTAAAGGTAGGCGTTTGATAAATTGCTATTGACTGGGAGATTATAGGTCTCTAGGCGAGGATTGCCTGCAAACGGAGATTTAGGCAGTGTGGTTGTATTATAAAAGCTAAATGAGAGACGTTTGTTATAATAGCTGCAATACGTGTATATTAGAACGCAAGCATAAGTGAGGAGAGGTATGGGAGAGAGAGAGAAGGGAAAGGGAGGGAGATTGGGGAGAGGAAGAGAGAGAGATAGAGAGAGAGAGAGATTGAGTGATGAGTGACTGAGCGAGCGAGTAAGAGAGAGAAACAGACTGACAGACGAACAGACAGACAGACGAAGAGGTAGACAGACAGACAAGAAGAGGAAGTTTGAGGCTAGAGAGCAGCCCCGCCACCTTTTCCTAAAACCTCCTGACATACCGAGACAGAAATCCTCGGTCTGCAGTTTCTCTTTTCGCGGGAAGTAAGATCGAAGCTTTCAGGATACGAACTTCATCGAGGGTTCAATGAGTCTGAATAATGCATTAATACGTCAAGCTTTTGCCTGGTAGCGAGAGTTCTATTTGTACAACGCGGCTGATGAATTAGCATTGTTTCAAGTCCCCTTCCGTTTTTGACAAATCAAAATTGCCTCATCAAGGGACGAGAGAAACTGAATGATTTATTTGGAAGTGGTTGTGTGAATTATTGGACTCAAGATTTATGTCCATTTCCGCCATAAATAACGTTCCGGTTTATTCGATTTCTGCGAGATTTAACACCCTTGCTAATCATTCGCCCTTCGCTCTGGAATGTGTGAAGGAAATGACGCATGTTTGGGGGCGTGTTCTTGCGTGAATGCTTTCGCGTGATTAGGTGTGTGCTTGTTTGTGTCTTTGTATTTATGTATATGTTTGTATAAAGTTACATATGTATATGTATATAGTTATATATGTGTGTATATGTATGCATGTATACACAGAAATTATTATTTTCATTAGTGTTATTGTTAAAATCATCATTACTGACATCACTAAATTTATTACTGTTAAGGAGGTTGTTTTTGGTAGCATTAGTTAGTTAGCAGGAAGACACAAACAATTATGAACAAATTTTTATCAGAAGTGTATATTAGCCCAACTTAAATGCCATTAAATTTTGATGGTGATGCAGATCCTACGCAGGATAACTCAAGAAGTTATGAACAGATTTTTTTCCCAGAGGTCTTAGCCCAACTTAGATCCCATTAGATTTTGTTGATCCGGATTATAATCTGGATCCAGGATTTTTTTTTCTTTTTTTGTTTTGTTTTGTTTTGTTTTGTTTTGTTTTGTTTTTTGTTTTGTTTTGTTTTTTGTTTTGTTTTGTTTTGTTCGTTGGTTAGGGTAACTCAAAAAGTTGCGAACAGAATTTTATTAGATAAAATTAAATTTGGTGGTGATCCTGATCCAATAATTTTTATTGTAATTCTTCAAGTGTGCTATGGCAGTTAATACTTTTCTAGTTATCATTATTGTTGTTATTACTACCATTATAAATGATAATATCAGTGTCATTATTGTTCGCACTATTATTTCTTTGCCATTTTTATAATCTAACCATTATTATTGTTATCATTATTTCTATTATTATTACTATTTTATTATTATTATTATCGTTGTTATTACTATTGTTATTCTTATTATCATTATCATTAAAAGTATTAATTCCGTTGTTATTGTTCATAATAGCTTATTATCCTCCTTCTTACCGTCGACATCGTCGCCGTCGTCGTCATGATCATTATCATTATTCTCATTATCATTACTATTATCATTATCATTAGCAGTAGCAATAGTCAAAAAGAGTAGATGTAGAGAATATGTTCGTAGAGGAACATGCTTACTAAAAGGCAGGATGATGTGAGTGGATTTCCAGTTCCTTTCCGCTCCGACTTTGACCCTAACATACTGACGCTAACATGCTAGTACTCCCAACTGCGACGACTGAGATGGGCGATCGAGCGCGGACCCAGGACCTTGCGATTAAAGGTCAGACCAGTGAGCTAGTCCATCTGATGGTAATAGTAGTGTATTATAATTATAGTCATTACTGGTATTATTATGATTATTATTATTGTTGTTGTTATTATTTAAATCAAATACTACTGATAATGATAATATTGATAATTATAATAA
>NC_091551.1:18815950-18818450 GCF_042767895.1 Penaeus vannamei | reverse complement strand
GCGATGCCTTTCGTCACGCTGCAGGATGCGGGAATCGCGCCACAGCTCACAGGCTTGAGGCCCGGCTTGATGCGCCTCCTCCGACCGGAAGCGATTCTTCTGTGCATCTGAGAGCATCCAAATTAAATTCACCTGCAGAAGCCGTCGCTGGTGATTGTATGCATGTTTTGAATATCAAAACATGGATGCATAGCTATTACATCGTGGTAAGTAATATCATTATTGTAATTGTTGTCATTATTATCAGTATTATTTTATTATTATTAATTGTCATTTTTACTATTCACATTGTCCTGATTCTGTCGATGGAATTGATGGCAATATTGATGAATAATCAAAGAATAAAGGGAAATAAAAACATACCGAATCTTTACATTTATTTTCTTCAAACTAAGAGCGCAAGATTTTTTTCTCTCTCTCTCTCTGGCTATTGGATACGTAATGTTTTATGAAGAATATATTATCAATAACATTCGGTCCTAGTCCTATCAATACGGGACGCTGTTCAAGGGAAAGCAAGTCAATAGTGCGCGACTGTGGCCATTAATATGTTATCAAGTTGAAGTGTTTACCGAGCCGCTACGAGCACGGTGGAGTTCCCTTTCCGCGCTGAATAGAGCTCCAGGCATTGCTTCGGGAACTTCCATTATACCATTTTCTGGTCGTGAATCAATGAGAACGAGCAGGATTTATCTGTCTCTGTTTTGTATACATTTTAAGATTATATTTCTGTTGCATGAAATCTGACTATATCATTCTATGGTCGGAAAAAAATCGCGGATGAGAATTACTTCACTGATTCTATATCAACATTTATTCGGATTTAATAAAGGTTTAATGTTCGCTGATGAGTGACATTGAAGGAACGGTGTAAGGTCAAACGGCCCTCTTCATCCAAGTAGGATCGAGTCTGCTCTGGTTATTGTTCCAATAAGCAGGAAAGGCCGATACCAGCTCCCCCCCCCCCCCCTTTGGCCCAGCCTCCGCTCAACACAGCATTTGGCAACCGTGGAAACTTTCTCCTGCCTTGGGCCGCTTCGGCCGAGTGGAAGGTCCGCGAGCTACCACTGAATTAGCCAACTTTCAGATTCGCCTTCTATCACTGTGCGGTCGTGAATGATAGTAAAGGAAACTGATTTCTGTTTCAGTTCCATTTCCCTGGAATTTCTGCCTCTGTTGTACATACGTTTTCTTCTGTCCTCTCTCCTTCTTCCATCTTTTTGCCTTTTTCTTCGTAGGAAAAGTAATAAAAAGTCGACAAACTTTGATGGCTTTTCAACAACGGAAAGAAATGGAGACAATTATCTGTCAAAAACAGTCACGGTTGATTTGTAACTAATATAGGAAGTTTGATCTGTCTTTTTGATATCTAAACAACAACAGCAACAAAAACGTAAGGTTACAATGACTGCTTTCCATTTCGAGATAGGTAGCATTGTAGCCTTATTAAGAATTGCATTGAATACTTACATCTGACTGCATTTCCTCTCTACGCTTTGATAGTAACCAACTGACATTTCTCCTTTTAGATAGGAATAGCCGCCAATATCCTTTGAATTATCACAAACAGCCTAACGTTACAGTGAGCTCCAGACAATCCAATCTTGCAGTGATTAATGAGCGTGTTGCTGTTAGCTTGCAGGACGTATTTGTGGCACAGCTAGTGAGGCAGCCGCTCTGAGGATGATTCATCACCCTACACCCTAGTCTAAGCTGTTGACACCGCAACGCCCTCGGTCCCCTTCCCCCATTTTGGTCCACATATCGAAATAAGTATGTATATCCGTGCAGACAAGTATTGCAGTTAATATATATATATATATATATATATATATATATATATATATATATATATATATATATATATATATATATATATATATATAAAGAGAGAGGGAGGGAGAGATAGATGGAGAGATATAATACACACACGATTACAAAATTATGTACATACAAATACACATAACCGACAAACACGCAATTTCGATTCTAAAATAAATTAATGAATGTGTTAAAAGGGTCGACGAAAATAAATTTTCGGTAACAAATACCCAATTAAACTTCTCCGCGGGATGTATGGTCTATGCAAATTCAAGCATCAGATTTTTCCACGTAATTCACTGGCTAAGCTACTAAACAAGTGACGGGGAGTTTTGTAGATATTCTGACTGAAGTTAGAGATGTGTAAGCAGCTGACGATGAAATGGCCAAGCGACGTTTTGCCATTAATATAATACTTCGTGAGGTCGTGCACAGAAAAGTCATGTTGATGTTTTTTTTCATACATGGTACATAATATACATATATATATATATATATATATATATGTATATATATATATATATATATATATATATATATATATATATACATATATATATATATATATATATATATATATATATATATATATATATATATATATACACACACACACACACACACACACACACACATATATATATATATATATATATATATATATATATATATATATATA
>NC_091551.1:18760950-18765950 GCF_042767895.1 Penaeus vannamei | reverse complement strand
TTTTGGCCCTTCCCTTGGTATGAGTTCGTGCTTCTGGAGTACTATCATAACAGTAGCGGTTGTGTGGATGACCGTGACCATTGCTCTGATCCTTTTACTGTGGCGGAATCTGCATATTCACGGGACGACTTGGAATGCAAGTCACTGCGAAACCTCTATGGCGTCGCATAAAGCAACAGCTAACAGCCCAAGCTCACAAAATGGAGTGGGACCGTTTCCTTATTTCAGGTCTACGAATTTCCCATTCGTAGTGCTGAGGCAAACGTAAACATCTTAATATGTACAATAATAAGACAATACGTGTCTTGGTGCATACTTGAAGGATGCATTACATCAAACACCAAAATGGACGCGAACCTTCAGAAGGTATACATATATGCATAGATAAGAACGCAATAATGCAGATTAAAGCGTGTTATGTGTTTGCTTATCCGAGACCAGACACAAAGTAGAATTCAGTAGATTGTGAAAAGGCCGTTCACACTTCCAGAACGCCAATGTCGAAAGAGAGAGTTGAGCGAGAGAAAGAGACATACAGATAGTGTAAGAGATTCTATTATATGTTATATCTCTGTTAAGCTTCCAGGTTAGTACAGAGGTAACGTGTCGGCCTCTCATTCCAGGGGTCGGCGGTTCGCGCCCCGCCCAGACGCGAGAAGTTCCAATTGTCGCCCGGAGGTTCCTGCTGTGGCTGGACACCACGGTGGGTATGGAGTAAGCTCTGTCGCGTCAGCACTAGCGGACACATGTCGATCGAGTCGACATTAGTCGGTACAGGCCGAGCTCCCCTCATAGCCCGGGAGAAGCTCAGCTTCGCATATCGGACTTTTCCTTATCTCTGTTATATACATACACTACATACACACAAATATATGTCTATATATATATATATATATATATATATATATATATATATATATATATATATATATATATATATATATATATATATATATATATATATATATATATATATATATATATATTTCTATTTCTCTTTTAGTATATGGATGTGTTTGAGTGTAAGCTGTATGGACGATACAATTGCATTATAACCTCTCTTTTTGTCTTCGCCTCACTCTTCACCTCCTCTTATCCTTACTTCATCCCCCTTGTGCACCCCTTCCCCTCAATCTCTCTTTACTTCCCCTCCCCTTGTCCTCTTCCCGTGATTAGTCGTCCGTCACGAAACCTAACGTAACCATAATTTCACCACTAAACCACAACAACAGTCTTGATATTGGCAACGTGGTTCCTGGGTATCGAAAACCTATGTTCATCTTCAATATCCGTTTACTGGCAACTGTCGCCCCTGGTGTTTGAACTCTAACCTTTTGGAATTGCGGGTAAAAGTATTGACGAGGTTGATGATGGAATGTACTAATTCATAGGTAGCTGCCGCAATGGAGATGAGGGACATTTAATAATTTCCTCTGATTACTGCCGCATTCAATTTATTTCTTATATCCAAAATTACATATGCCGTCTCCTAAATCCTCAACGATATATACAGATTATGCAGAGCAAAGAGAACGAGAGAGTGAGTGAGAGAGAGAGAGATAGAAAGAGAAAGAGAGAGAGAGAGAGAGAGAGAGAGAGAGAGAGAAAGAAAGCATTGTTCATTACTCATCATTACTCATTAGCTTCGTAAACTCTATTTCTATCTTTTTATTCAAAATCATCCAAACTGCAAGTAATATTTACATAAATAAATTGCATCATACACGGCAATACATACAATTAGTTACATAAATGAAATAAGTATACGCTTGGAATCACAGACCTTATGATGACGGTTTCAATTTTATCACAAATCAAGTGACCGAGGTGCATCGTGGCTACGAGCGCATACGGTATGATACCAATCAATATAAATATCTTTAAATCTCAGCTTCTCCCAGGTTTGCCAGACTGTAAAAAGATTGTCATAATACAACTCACATTCAGAGCATTGATCTCCATGATCGTACACGATGACATACATTCAAAGTTAAAATCCTAACACATTGACATTCGAATTTCTTCAGTACATCCCCATTTTAGTATAAAAAGACTAAGATTACGATTAAGACTTCACCAAAGTTCAGTTTTATTACAATGCTCTCACAAGAGTAACATAAATGCAAATGAAGTTCTTACCTACTGTTCACAAAGGATAATTCCATTAAATTATAGAATTCTAGTCGGTCGGTCTGAATCGTATGCAACGCTCCCTTTTGACAAATGTAAATTTCTGTGTGCAGTGCTTCGGTCAAAAACTAAATACAAATTCATCTAGGCTCGAAATCTGTAGCTTTCTTTTTTCAGCATCATAACACAAAATAATCACATGCAAATAGTTATACAGAGAGAGAGAGAGAGAGAGAGAGAGAGAGAGAGAGAGATTGTGATATGTCAACACACAAACACGCGCGCGATAATACATTGTGCCTCTTGCATTATTTATTTTCTCTGAGTTATTTCCTCCGAATAGACAATAAAGTTCAGCCAGAATTTAAGGCGAACTTTATCCTTACAGATGACATTCAACATCTATCGTGGAACGTTCTTGAGAATATTTTATCCGGCGCATATATCACCCAAGGCCGTAAGGCCTAAAAGAACTGAGAACATTTCCTTATTCATATTCATTTTGTTCAGGTAACTGTAAGGTTATATCCGATTAAGAAAAAGATTTCAGATTTTCGACACGTTTATATGAAGAATTTGAAATTATTATAGACTAAAGGATATTCCAGTTCGTTTTCTAAAAATGAATACGTGTGCAATGTGATATCTGTATCGTAATTTTCATCCTCTCTCTCTCTCTCTTTCTCTCTCTCTCTCTCTCTCTCTCTCTCTCTCTCTCTCTCTCTCTCTCTCTCTCTCTCTCTCTCTCTCTCTCTCTCTCTCTCTTACAAGCATTACTTAAGGAACTGTCTTTCATTAAATGGGAAGTTGTTGGACTCGGTGAAGCTAGAAGACCAAGCGAAGAACAGAAGATACTAAATGGAGATATTAAAATGATACTAAAAGCAGAGGTAAACCCCCGCGTAGCAAACAGGAATTACGGGTAGATTTCTTAGTTCACAAACACTTAGAGAATAACATCATTGAATTCTATAGTGTAACCGAAAGAGTGGCTTCAGGAACACTAAAACTAAACAATAGGTACAACTTAAAGATTGTTTAAATCTATGCTTCAACCGGCAGCCGCAGTGATGAAGAAATAGAGAGCTTCTATGAAGATTTTCATTTAGCCAGCGAGAGAGTAGAATCCCGTTTCACAAACATTACAGGAGATTTTGATGCCAAAATAGGTAAAAAGACAGGAGAAACCGTAGGAGGGAATCACGAAATAGGCACCAATAATAAGAAAACAAAATGCTAGGTTCGATTGCTCAGTTTCACGAATACATTCTATGAAAAAAGACTAGAATGGAAGTGGAACTGGAAATCGCTATCTGGTGTCAAAAACGAAATTGATTTCATAATTTCAAATAGGCGCGATATAGTAAAAAAGAAAAATGTTGAAGTTATTAATAAAGTAAATGTTGACAGCGACCATAGAATGGTCAAAGACGAAATTAAATTAAACCTCAGAAGTGAAAGGACAAACTCATACGGAATTTAGCTAACTTGAAGACCAGAGCGACAGAATTTAGTTTTAACATCCAAAGCAGATATTACCTTTTCAGTGACAAAGATATCAACATTGACCAAATTAACAAGTAGTTCAATGACATAATTAAGGAAGCTGCACTTGAAGTAGGCAGTAAGAACGACAAACAAAGATCCAGCGAGCTCTTGGTAGAAAATAAACAGCTTATGCAAAACCGTTGGGTCATGAAAGTATCGTCAAACAGGGACAAAACTGAATTAGCTGAACTAAGCCCATAAAAAGAAGAGGGAAGATATATGGAAATTAAATGCTCAAATGAAACAGTTATTTCAGGTACCAGCATGATAACGGCGAAAAGGAAACTCGGAATGGGGAGAAATCAACTGTGTCTAATTTAGAAACCAGACGGAGAAGTGATCTATAACAAGAATGAAATCATAAGAGTAGTGGACTTTTACAAGTATCTATACAACTCAAATGAGTTGAATAGATGCTTGTATATGTACCTAACATTACAACAGAAGAAATAGAATAGCGCTTAAAGGCATGAAGAGAGGGAAAACAAGTTAAGACTGAAGTGTAGACCTTATAATAGATGCAGGAGAAATTGCAACAGTATTCTTTTTAACAATCTTCCAATATTTTTAACAATGTCTTCTCAAAGGAAAAGCTCTGGAATCCTGAAAAAGTGCAACAATTATTTTGATACATAAGCCTCCTTTCAGTTACTTAAAAAACTGTTCACAAAAGTCATCACCGCTTGCATCTAACAGGCAGGTTTCCGCAGTGGATTCTCAACAATATCTCCAAAAGCTCACCCAAATAAGAGAAAAAATAACGAATATAGGAAATCCCTGTGTATGTCATTCATCGATTACGAAAGGCATTTGACTCTGTACAAATACCATTCGAGGACAGGGAGTAGAGGATGTATATTGTAAAATATTAGAAGATATATACAAAGATGGGACAGCAGCCAGGTAGTGGACAAGTATATATATATATATATATATATATATATATATATATATATATATATATATATATATATATATATATATATGGCAACTCGTGCAGACACCCAAATCTAACGATGAGGAAATAAAGCGACGCATCAGTCTAGGCTGCAGCATTGTGTTTAAAAAGAAGTCTTTAACCAATGCGTCCTCCCAGTTACGACCTATGGATCAGAAACATGGACTGCAACCAAATTAGTGGAGAGGAAACTAATAAGTGGGATGGAAAGAATGACGATGAGAATTAACCTAAGAGATCGGATAAGGGCGACGTGGATCAGGGAATAGACAAAGGTAGAAGATATACTTGGGAGCATCAAAAAGGAAAAATGGCAATGGGCAGGCCGTATATGTCGGAGACAGATGGACAAGGAAAGTAACTG
>NC_091551.1:18648450-18650950 GCF_042767895.1 Penaeus vannamei | reverse complement strand
AATATATTAATGATTTAGTTATTTTGCAGACAGTATTTTTTTTTCTAAAACACACACACACACACACACACACACACACACACACACACACACACACACACACACACACACACACACACACACACACACACACACACACACAAACAAACACACAAAAAACACACACATACACACACACACACAAACACGCAACAAACACACACATACACGTACACACACACACACACACACACAAACACACAACAAACACACACATACACGCACACACACGCACACAGACACATACACACGCGCTGGTGTTAGAAAATTTCGCGGAAGTTTTAAATTTCACATTTTGAGAGCGCGGTATATCTAAATTCATGATTGTTATCCTGTCAAGATAGAGAAAAGGGGAAAAAAGCAAAATCGACGTTGACAGACAACCAGTAAAACAAAGAAAGAAAAAAAAAAGAAGAAGAAAAAAAGGCAATCTAAGACTAATAAGCACAGGAGAGGAGAAAGAAAGAAGTACGAAGGAAAGGCAAAATACTCTGGCACGGAAAAAGAAAAACAAAGAAAGAAGCAAACGAACAGTGAGATTTGTAGGCCTCTTGTCGGCGATTTCTTTAGCGTTCGATGAAGAGGAAAAGTTCAAGCTGCTCCTAATTTATTCACGGTGAGAGCCGAGTAAGTCTTTTTTTTTACCTTCCTTTTCATGATTTATTTAAGGAGTACCTTCTATGATTTTTTTTTTCACGGACCTTAAACTTTTTTTTTTTCTCTCTCTCTCTCTCTCTGCTCTGGGTTATTTTTCATTCTCGCGGCATTCATCATGAATCAGTTCAACTGAATAAGTAAGCTGCATCAGTTAAATTTTATACTATGCGAGAACTTGTAGGAAGAGAGGAACTGAGCAAAGGCTTAAAGAAGATGGGAAGAGATAAGGATCCTGCAGCATATCTTGTGTTGAGAGGATTTTTTTTCCTACCACATTATCCTCATAATGTTCAGTATTAGCAACATTATCACAGTCATCATATTTTTTTACTATCCTCACAGACATCGTATTTTTTAATATCAACATAATCATCATCATGATCTTCGCTATCCTCAACACTGTCATCATCCTACTCTTCTATCATCATATTGTTCATGATTATCATAACCGCCATCACCATAAGCTAACATCATCATCATCATCATAACCGATATATGACAAAATTCAAAACTTCAAAACTTCGCTGTTCAACTTCTGTCGCCGGTTCAACGCATTTTCCTGCCCCGCCCTCCTCCTCCTCCTCCTCCTCCTCCTCCGCCGCCTCCTCCTCCTCCTCCTCCTCCTTCACCTCCTTCCTCCAACTCCTTCGTCTCCTCCTCATCCTCATCCACCTCCTCCTCCTCCTCCTCCTCCTCCTCCTCCTCCTCCCCCTCCTTTAGCCCCCAACTCCCAATCCCATTACCCCTACCCCACCCCCTAACCCACCCCCTTCCCTCCAACGCCACTACCCCCCTCCCCCCTTCCTCTTTGCCATCCCCCCTCCGCAAAGTCGAAGACATATCAGAAGCAACATCCCCGCACCAGCAGCGGATGCAAACTGTATCAGTCAAATAAAAGCAACACATTTTGGTAAAATTCTTGGAGACAGTCAGCTGTTGCATCAGCGGTTGAATATATTTCCAGTCGTTTGCCTGAAATATATTCCGCAAACGCTCCGCAGCCGGGAGGTGGGACGAGATATTGATGGGGATAATTCGACTTTAAACGTAGACTCTATTTGTTTTCAATATAGGCTGTGGTTAAGGTTTTGCATTTATAGAGGATAGAGACGTGTGTATGGGTATTACCATTCCTTTCCCATTCTCTCTGTTTTTTTCATTTCTTTTATTTTATTCTCTCTCTCTCTCTCTCTCTCTCTCTCTCTCTCTCTCTCTCTCTCTCTCTCTCTCTCTCTCTCTCTCTCTCTCTCTCTCTCTCCCTCTCCATCTATCTATTTATCTGTGTGCCTATCTACTACCTAAATACATAAAATGTCTCTTTTTTTCTCACTCATTTCATTTGTAGTGGCATTTCATGTAGAAGTGTTCTAGATAACGAGCAAATATTTGAAGTATAATAATCGCATTCTTCATCAGATATACGGTTTGAAGTATATTAGGAAATTTACTGAAAATAACCTAAACTTGAATTAGGCTATTATTAGGGTGTCATAGTGTATTTAATGAAACGTAGCCATAATGGCAATGGAAACACCAAACCGCAACCTTTAGATTGAAATTATACTCCTCATATCACATCTCAGTTTTGCCGTTTGAAACGTCACGGTATATCTCAATATCGCGACTGCTTTTCCTTTACGGTACACATGTAATTTGTGTTCATATTGTATAAAATACGTAAATCTCGCGTATCCGTGGGCCAAACATAAAAAATATATATATATATATATATATATATATATATATATATATATATATATATATATATATATGTATATGCATATGTATATGTATATGTATATAT
>NC_091551.1:18630950-18633450 GCF_042767895.1 Penaeus vannamei | reverse complement strand
CGAAGACTTATCTTCTGTTTGCGTAGTTTAAGCATTAGCTGATATTCTAATTTATCAAGAATTGGAGAAGTTACAGTCACTGAAGGCAATCTATTCTCGTCTACAAATTGCAGCAAAAAGGCATCTAGAGATATTGACGATCGACTTGCATCAAATGTTATTGAACTCACATATCAAAGAATTTTTAGTAACTCTTGCAGGTTGATTAAAATCAGATAAGAACTTTTTTATATATACATTTTTAAAGGGGCTGTGAATCATCGGTTACAATCTTGTATAAAACTGAAAGGGCACCAATATCCCTGTGATACCTAATGTCTATATTTAATATAATTAAAAGAACGATCAAGCAGTTTGAAGTGTGACTCCGCAGCAGATATCAAACAGGAGAATAATACTCAAAATTAGGGAGAATGAAAGAAAAGAGGCATATACGAGTAATACTGTTTTTTTGTACTTGCGAAAGATGACTAATTTAGATATGCAGTTCAAATGTATGCTATGAATCAAAGATTACACACGAGAGCTTCAGACTATTCACAAAAGTTATTGATCATTAATCAACAGCCTTTGACGCTGAAGTAGCTGAGTTCCAGACTGACTCACCAGCAGTTCCTCGGACTTCCAGAATTTCATTTCATGTCCCACCCAGAACACCACGACTGAAAAGTCATCAGGTCGACAGTGAGGCTGTCAGCTACTATTTGTCTGGTTGTGAAAGAAGGAATATCGGCATCAGCTTATGCAAACACTTTATTAGTAATATCGGACCAGATGTCACATGTATTGAAGGGGGGCTCATGGTCCAAAATCGAAAAATTCTGGTACTTTGATGAAAATCTGATAAATACTTCTAAAATACATCTTTGGTGGTGGCAACACTCATACAAAGTTCTATGGCTGTATCTCTTCTCTAAGTATTTTTTCCATAATAAATTAGATAAAATATTGATGACATATGCGTAAGTAACAATCTTTACCTTGTAACTAAAGCAAGTTATCTTGAACGATTTTTTTCCCAAGAAATTATGTTCATGGAGGTGTCTAGCAACCTGTTTAGGCGGTATATACACCACAAGCCAGACATTAATCGTCAGCGCCTCTCCAAAGCTAGAAGAAGGATGATGTCACGATTCGCGCCTAAAATTTAAATCCCCTCCCCTGGAAAGGTTAAGTTTTGTACTTCATTAATGCATATCTCCTGATATTTTTTTTACCGATTTCATCCAATTTTAGTTTATCTTACAGAGGAAAGAATGTAGTTTCTTTTGGTTAAGATGAAATATACATTTGTTATATTGATGTTTTATTATGATTATTTTCTCCCAATTCAACATACTCTTTTCAAATCAAAATATAAAAAATCATAATTAAAAAGAGAGAAGTGTTAGATGAAATTTAACTTATATAAATTGTTATTAAGACTCTAATCTTTCATTTCCTGCCTAACTTGCAGTTTAGGAACTGCATGTTCCAGTGGCATGCTTTTTTTCCCATGATCATCTTTATCATGAAGATAGTGGTGATACGCCATCTTCACTACGTGGGAATGAACTGTAACCATGGGGAATTATACTCTATTGGAAGGGGTCATTGTACGTAAGTTCACCACAAATATCGGAAAAGTTTGATTTCACCTTCATCAATACGACTCGTGAACGCTCCCTTAAAATGAAGAGCAGATAGCCTAGAACACTACCCTGGGGAACCTAATAGACACACGAAAATATGAGCTGTGTGTATATATATGTATATATATACATATATACATACATATATATATATATATATATATATATATATATATATATATATATATATATATATATATATATATATATATATGTACATATATATTTTTACGAACACTTATACATACACACATGCACACACACACACACACATACACATACACATACATATATGTGTTTGTCTGTATGTATATGTATGTATATATGTATATATATATATGCGTATACATACATACATATATATACACGCATACAAACACACACACACACATGTGTGTGTGTGTATCTCTCTCTCTCTCTCTCTCTCTCTCTCTCTCTCTCTCTCTATATATATATATATATATATATATATATATATATATATATATATATATATATATATGTATATACACACACACACACACACACACACACACACAGACACAAACACACACACACATATATATATATATATATATATATATATATATATATATATATATATATGTGTGTGTGTGTGTGTGTGTGTGTGTGTGTGTGTGTGTGTGTGTGTGTGTGTGTGTGTGTGTGTGTGTGTGTATGCATATATAGATAGGTATGTATGTATGTATGCATGTATGTATGTATGCATATATTTGTATGTGTGTTTACATATCCTTAGAGTGAAAGATTCTCCTCGGGTTGTTTCCCTCTCAAGCGGAATCCTTTCAGGACTTCCAAGCAACGTCAAGGTCGCACTCCTTAGAAGCATTTGAATAAATCTTGAAAAG
>NC_091551.1:18623450-18628450 GCF_042767895.1 Penaeus vannamei | reverse complement strand
ATAGTGATATTGATAATAATCATAATAATGATAATGATGATAATAAGAATGACAATGACAATTTTGATAATGATGATAATGATTATAATAATGGTGATAATAATGGTGATGATAATAAAATAAATGCTTGCAATAATAATAACAATAATATTAGTAATAATAATAGCAATAATGATACTAATATTGATGATGATAATGATAATAATAATAGTAATAGTAATGATAATAATTATGATATAAGTAATAATAATAATAATAACAACACAGTAATCATAAAAATAAAATGATGATGATGATGATGATAATAATAATAAAGATGATAATAACAATAATAATAATAATGATAAAAATAACAACCGTTATTATAAAAAATTAAGTAGATAAATATGAAAATGTAATAATGATAAAATCAACTAAAATGCAGCTGATAAGATTTTAAAATGTGATTAATCATTTATGTCATGTTATGAATTCTGCTTTAAATCTATTCCAAACATCCGAAAGACAAACATAAAACCCCCGAATTTTGATACTGGATCAATCTGTTATCATCAAAGGGAAAATTTCTCAACAAAGAGATTATATAGATTAATTTGCAACACGCAACATGAAAGGAACATGATCTATACATGTTTCGCCTTATATTCGGTCAAGATATGACTTATTCCCACGACGGGTTATAAAGAACGCTCATTGTCTCCTTTGTGTTGCGTTGATGGCTATGTGGAAGCTGGTAGATGAGGGAGGAAGGATATAAACAAAGGAGAGAGGAAAAGGATATATCTCCCTTTTTCTTTCTTTCTTTCTTTCTTTCTCTTTTCGTTCCTGAACTCTCTCTCTCTCTCTCTCTCTCTCTCTCTCTCTCTCTCTCTCTCTCTCTCTCTCTCTCTCTCTCTCTCCCTCTCTCTCTCTCTCTCTCTCTCTCACACGCACACACACACACACACACACACATCTTTATTAGTGACATCATCGTTTCTTCACACTATTATGAATGTAACTCGAAGCACTTAGAGAGCGCGTACCTCCACTAAGGCAATATGGGCGCTGATACAGCAAAAATATTATCACGAAGAATAACATTAAAATCAACTCTTTCTCAAGTACACTGGTGACGTCCGTAACCTTTATGGAAGTAATAAAGGTAATGATAAAATTAATTGTTACTCATATTACCTTGGCAATGGGAGTAACTATACAATCATTTTTAAAAATCCTGGATCCGGATCATGTTAATTAGGCTAAGACACCATTGGTAAAAAAATCGTGAAAATCTCTTCTCAGCTTTTTGAGTTATCCTGCTAACCAACCAACAAACAATCAAACAAACCAACAATACCAGAAAAATAACCTCCTTGACGGGGATAATAAGCGACACCATCAACATCATAACTGACCCCGCTGTCTCACCTACCCACACCATTACCGGTGTTCCCCTGCCGCGTCCTTATTACCTTTTCCCCTCAAAATGAAAGCTCACTTTTGCCCAACTCGCCTCAACATAATTATCACAGCCACGAAAAAAGCCACGGGGTATCCGCTTGATACTCAAACTCCTGGCTTGTTTATGATTAAAAAGAAAAGAAAAGAAAAAAGAATGTAAGATTTTTTCCCTATATTTTCGTGCGCTGTTGTTTGTGTCGCATAAAATTCGCAGGGCTGTGGACTCATGCAAATGAGGATGTCATCGTGCGAAAAACTAGTATGTATACTGAGTTTGTATATAGTATATCCGCTGTGGAAATTTCCAGGTTTATATCTCATGTTGGCTCTTGTCTTTCTAGTCACTTTTGTTTCTCTGTCTGCATAAATGAGTGGGTATCTAATTTTAGTATTCCAGTGTATAAGTGATGGAAAGAGAGAGAGAGAGAGAGAGATAATGTCTCTTTTTCCTCTCCTTCCTTCGTTTCAATGAGTCAGCTACAACGAAGTGTTCTAGAATAAATGTCCAAATGAAGTATAATAAATACTTAATAGTATTACGTCTTTCCATGCCATCCATTAAGTACAAAATCCACCCATTCAAAAACGGGGTCTTAACTGTGCCGGCAACCCCCACTATAATAATCACTATCCTCACACATTAACTATTAATAGATAAAAACAGCGACATGACTTGTCCATCTGGCTACTTTCCTATACCTGTACCAACACTGTTTTTCATATCAGGTTTTATATGTTCCTTTGCTGAATTGGCTACATTTTAAGTGGGAGTACTTCCTGTGACATCCATTTACCTCCTTCGAGTTCATTCTTATTACTGAATCATCAGCTTAGCCCTGTAATACTCCTCGGATACATAATTATTATAATCATGATTAAAGATTAATAGTGGTAGTAGTACTAATGATAATCATAATGATGATGATGAGGGTTATTATTATTATTGTTGTTATTATCATTTTCATTATCATCATCATCGTTATTATTATAGTTGTTATTGATATAATTTTTTGTTTTTATATTTTAAATTATTTTTATCATTATTTTCAGTATGATTTCTATTATTAGTAGTATCATTATTAACATTATCATTATTATTATTATTATTATTATTATTATTATTATTATTATTATTATTATTATCATTATCATCATCATTATGATTATGATTATTATTATTCTCATTCTCATTCTCATTATTATTTATCATTTTCATTATCATTATTATTATTATTATTGTTGTTTTTATTAGTTTCATTATCTTTTCATTATCATTATAATTATTTATTACTACTAATAGTATTATTATTGTTAGTTCTACTACTACTATTATTATTATTATCATTATGGTTGTTATCTATATCACTATCGTTCTTATCACTATCATTATCATTATGGTTATCTATATCACTATCGTTATTATCACTATCATTATCATTATTATTGTGACTATTACCATTATTATTGTTATTATTATCATTATAATGATTACTACTACTATTATTATCATTATTATTTTATTATTCTCGTTTATATATATTATTATAGTGAAGAGGGAGGAAGGACGGAGAAAGGGAGAGAGAGGGAGAGGGAGAGAGAAGGGTGGAGAAGGGGGGAAGGAGAGAAAGAGATACAGATGGAGAGAGAGAAAAAAAGAGAGGGAAAGGAGGAAGGGAGGGAGAAAGGGAGACAGAGAGAGAGGGGGGGGCTGAGAGAGGGAGAGAGCGATAGAGAAAGAGGAAGAGAAGGAGGGAAGGAGGGGGAGAGAGAGAGAGAGAGCGAGAGAAATAGAGAGGAGGAAGGAGGGGGGGCCCAGAGAGTGGTCAGACGATACTGGAATCCACGCCCTGTGCTGCTAATCACAGCGGCGGGTTAATTAGCCACGCCCATCGCTCGTGACCCCTGACCTGCCCTTCAACACTGCAACACACTCGTCCTCGGGCCACGGCCTCGCCCTCCCGCTTCTCCTTTGGGGATCTCCTCCTACGCTTCGCGTCCCCGCTCGGACGCAATCTTCCGGGGCCACCTTCGCCCAACCGGGCTGCCCCTTGCCCGGGACCTGCGCTAGCACGAGACACAACCTTGGACTAGTTTACCAACCTCCTACAACCAACTTCGAAATGAATAGCGAAACCAGAACTCTGTCTCCATGCATCGGGCTATCTAAACCCTGACAGAGAGAGAGAGAGAGAGAGAGAGAGACAGAGAGAGACAGAGAGAGAGCTGGGGAGGGAAGGTGGGAGAGATAGAGTAAGACATAAAGAGTGAGAATGAGAGAAACCTCGACAGCGATCTCCTCAATCTATCTCTTGTGGGCACGTTTCTGGCGGAGATACCCTAGCCTCTAAAGCTTCGTTGACAACAGTTGATTAAGAAGAGAAATGGGATAAACATGTGCGACGTTTTATCAAGATTTATTCTCATGACTGATCGTTAATTCTATTTCATTATTTCTTTTTTCCTTTCTTACCTTAATATTGTTGTTTGATTAATTTTAGCAACAAAGTGTCACTGCATCGCTGAAATCAGTGATTAATCTATTCATCTAAAAGAAAGAATAATAATGATCACCAAATTCATTTCATTGTTGTTTCAGAAACGAAACTTCAACTTTAGAAGATATTAACATTTAAAGGGAAATGATGAGTGAATAGACGAGGAGGATATGACAATGCATGATTTTGGAAACGTTTGTGTCATGGCAAAAAGTAATTGAGAACCACTGACAATAACAGTCCCCCTTTCTGACCAAAAATCCAACTTCAGCTGAACTACCGGGACTACACTTCAGCTGAACCACCGGGACTACACTTCAGCTAAACCACCGGGACTATACTTCAGCTGAACTACCGGGACTACACTTCAGCTGATCCACTAGGACTACACTTCAGCTAATCCACTAGGACTACCCCTCAGCGGATCCGCCCGGCTTGGATGAGACAGCAGGTGTCAATAGGCCGGTAGCAAAGCTTGCAACTTGCAATATCCACGATGCCCAATCTGTGCTTCGTATAGGTGTATTGTATCCCCTTTTTCCTCTCCAGCTGATTTTTCTTTTCATTTTTTTCTCTCTCTTTAGTGCGTTTTCCTCTTTCAATTTCCATTTTCATTGTGTTTTTCTTTTCTTTCCTTCCGTTTTTTCTGTATGCTTTTTTACTTCCTTCTTTTTCCCCTTTTATATCTTTCCAAACTCGTTTTCCTTTTATACATTTTTTCAGAAAAAAAAAATGCGCATAAACATTTTTCCCATCATACACACATACGCACATGCATGTACGTGTATATGCATACATAACTGATTGCTTTGCAAAGTTTTCTTTCTTTCTTTCTTTCTTTCTTTTTTTCCTGTGTTTCTTAATTTGGTTTTCATTCCTACAGACTTTATTTTAATATGTTTTGACTTTCATTTCAGTTCAATATTTATTTTTCCTATTTCTTTTATCTTCCCCTTTTTTTAACTTCTTGAATAGTAGACTAAAGTTTGTTTGTTTATTGTGCTGTTGTTTAAATGCGAATGAAGAAAACTGTTTCCTTTGTGAAGTTTTACTGGCGAAGTA
>NC_091551.1:18608450-18610950 GCF_042767895.1 Penaeus vannamei | reverse complement strand
CTTTTGGATATTTTTTATTATTCGTTGATTTGTTGTTATTCACTTCTTTGTCATTCTTATGACGCATTCGTAGCAATTCACTCTTTTTTTTTTTAGCTTTATTCACGAACTGTAATTAGTGTTTATCATTCCTCCTTTATGTTTATTGTTATTCATTTGTCATTATTACCTCCGCCAAGGTCATATTTTTGATAGCGTTGGTTAGTTGGTTGGTTTGTATGTTACCAGAGGTGTCTCATAGCCTAACTTAGATGCCATCGAATTATGGTGGTGATCCGGGTCCAGGATTATTATTATTATTATTATTATTATTATTATTTAATGGCCGCATCAGTTACTCCTATTCTCTTGTTAACAGAGATAACTATCATTATTGACGTTATCTCTATCACCTCCGCCAAGGAGATTTTGTCTACGGGCGCGAACAGTGTACTTGAGAAAGAAGGGATTTTAATGTAATTCTCCAAGTGCGTCCGTAACCCTATTGCCTTGGCGGAGGTATGCGCTCTCCGAGTCCTACTTCTGCTTATGTAATTATTTTTTTATTATTATTTTTTTATTGGAATTCCCTTTTAACATTAAGTTTCTGCATTATTTTTTGTAATACACGTTTTGTTGAAATTCACTTTTCGTTCGTGCTTTACCTCTCATCATTCTTCGTTGTATTTTATTTTTCCGCTCGAAGTATTTTCCTAAATCCTCGTAGATATAAAAGGGTAAAAGCTTTCAATTTAGCTGTAATCTATTTCATTTCCATTTGTGTCCATTATTTTTACAAGATTTATGGGCTTGCTACTTCCCTTCGTGATGAGTTGGTAATGGACTTGCTTGTTGAATTTATAAGTCTATGAAGAAGGTAGGTTTTGAATTAATTTTGCATCATTTCTAACTCTACAATATACTGTGTGTACATATAATGATTTCAAAAGTGTAATTATTAATTCATCTGCCCATATTTATAACTACGCCCACATGATCTTAAGTTCGTGGGTATAATTGAATACGGTAATGTGAGAGCCGCTCGATAAAAAAAAAAGGCTACGTATTATCATACCCATTATACTAAAGATAAAAGAATATACTGTTTAGCTTACATAGAAAAAACAGTGTCCTAGTTTTTTTTCTCATAGTTTAATCTCACAGGCAGAAAATATCAGGATGAGGTATTTAGTGTGAGTGGAAAAATTACGATTCTATTCCCACCTGAAAAAATAAACACTTTAGTTGACTACAAAAGTTTTATAAGTAGGTTATTGTCTTCATGTTTTGCCATCCTATATATTTTACTAAAATGTTGGAAGCTGGTATTGTTTCCTTCCTGTGTAGAATAGAAACACTCTTAAACAAAATATTGAAAAAGTTTAGATTAGTGTTAGTGGAAAGATGTACACAGACCTGAAACTGTTTCAAAAAGGGCCATCGGATATGCTTTAACTGAGAAAGGCGGCGCAAAATTCTTCATTGTGATCCCTGGACCCATATAACGAACAAGCCTTAGTAAAGACTTTTTCTTCCCAAAAAGAGAAAAATGAGCTTACCCTTAAAAGGTATGGCAGATCAGCGCAAAATGTTTTTCCAGTGTAAAGTGCTCGGTGAGGACGAAGATTGTGACAGCTAGCAACGCAGTGAAATGTGGAAAAGGTATGAAGGAGATACAAGATACAAGAAATGTATTTAACCGGTTTTGAATATATCTTTGTCAGATGTACATGTATGTCTTACGAAGACATATTCTCTCTCTCTCTCTCTCTCTCTCTCTCTCTCTCTCTCTCTCTCTCTCTCTCTCTCTCTCTCTCTCTCTCTCTCTCTCTCTCTCTCTCTCTCTCTCTCTAAGTAAATTCCTAGAATGAAAATGCGACAATATTTTCCTCAAAGTTAGCGCCCACAACGGTCTTTTGCTAAAGCGTTGCCTTAGAACTGAAGTCGTAAGCGGCTGCATCACGTAACCCCAATACTTTTGCTTAATCTATATTTAGTGTTGCGCCGTGCAATTTGCTCCTCGGTCAAAGCCAAAATTACGGCTTCGTAAATTATCGTTTTCACAGTCTTTATGAGCGAGTTTCTGACTAAACTGTCTTTAGATATGCACACAGCGCACAAATGCGCGCGCGCGAATGTGGCTGTGTGTGTTTTTGCCATTTACTCACAGCGAACGGTAATGGTTAGCGAACATGACTGATATGATTACAAAACAAAGCAACAGTCGCTCTGATTTCGGATCCCTCCTCTTTCTAGGAATCGGCTGGATTGTACGCTGGAAAGAAGTTTCGCTGTTTTCATTTTTCTCGTTCTTCCTACTTTCGGTCTGTTCGCTGTCTGAGTATTGACGAAACTAACTAAATTAAAGATGTGATAAATCGTGTAAAAAGAGGAAAATAAACATGCGGATTTGTTCAAAATAACATTAGCATCTTGGATGTGACTTTGAAGTGAAATCCAAAGGCGAAAGCAGCCGCTTGGAAAACCGAAAACAGAAGTGGAAAAGGACAAAGGCACAGAC
>NC_091551.1:18593450-18595950 GCF_042767895.1 Penaeus vannamei | reverse complement strand
CTGAGAACCTCTGTCTTGCGCCAGCGGGAGGCGTCAGGACAGTGGCGTCGAAGGCAAGAGCAAGAGAGGCGAAAGAGATCTGTGATGGAGTACTTTCGTGTTATTGTTTTGGTTTCATTGTTATTGATGTTATCCATAGACATCGGTTCTGTTAATCTCACTGATAACACTACAGCACAAAACTATCTACAGTTGCATTATTGTTATCAACATCATCGTGATCATTACATCATTATCATAGATATCATTAATACTATTATTATTATTATTATTATCATGATATCAGTCATCATTTTGGTTATTATTATGATTGGTATGGTATTTATCATTATCGCCAATATCGTCATCATAATAATCATCATGATCATTATCGTCGTTCTTATTATCATTATCATCGTTATTACATTTATGATAATTATAACTTTTACTGGCATTGATATTAGCGTCATTATTTGGTGATGTAGTTGCTGTTACTATTAATATCATTATTATTATCATTATTAATATCATTTACATTATTAGTAGTAGTAGTAGTAATAGTAGTAGTATCATTAGTGTTGTTGTTTTAATGTTGTTATTATCATTATCATAATTATAATTATTAACATTATTATTCATACTATTATCAATATTATTATTATTATCATTATTATTATAATCATTATTATCATTACTATGATCATTATTATCAATGTTATTATAATTATCATTATTTTTTTATTATTATTTTTGTTTTATTATTATTATTTTTATTATGATCATTATTATCATCATTATGATCATTATTATCAATATTATTATCATTATCATTATTATTATGATTTTTATTATTATTATTTTTGTTTTATTATTATTATTATTATTATTATTATTATTATTATTATTATTATTATTATTATTATTATTATTATTATTATTGTTATTATGATTATCATCATCATCATAATCTTTATTATTATTATTATTGGTATTATTATTATCATTATTATCATTATTATTATCATCATTATTATCATTATCATTATTATCATTATTTTTATTATCATTACTATTGTTGTCATTATTATTATTATTACTGTCATTATCATTATTTTTATTATCATTACTATTGTTGTCATTATTATTATTATTACTGTCATTATCATTATACTTATTATTATAATTATTATTACCATTATTACTATCATGAATAATCAGTGTCGTCAGCAGCATTACCATAACCTTGGCTGAAAGATCTCCACCGACAATAGCAAATTAAATGTTTCGTAAATATTTTCCCTTCCCGAAAGAGAGATAGTAGGAACTAAAGAAAAAAAAAGAGAAAGAGAGAGAGAGAGAGAGAGAGAGAGATAGTGGGAGCTAAAAAAAAAAAAGAGAAAAAAGAAAAAAACTCATAACGTTCGGGACTTTCGCATCCATCGCAGAGCGGCAGCTGTCGGGAAAAAGGACGGGTGGAAAAAGCATCCGGATCCATTATAACGTTCTGATTTTCTTGTGGTCGTTCTCTCTCCCTCTCTCTCTCTCTATCTATCTATCTATCTATCTATCTATCTTTTTATCTCTCTCTTTATCTCTCTCCTTTTCTTCTTCTTTTTCTTTTTCTTCTCATTTTGCAAGTTTTTGTTTTCAAACAGAACCTGTAAGGTTTACTTTTCTTTATTCTATTCTGAAAATGGGAATCCTAAACGTAGGGTTAAGATATCAAGAGTAACATGTGGAAAACAAGCATAAAGCTAAGTGGGATTTCCTTTGTTGGCGTTAAGCTCTTTTCGAGTTATTTGCTGTCTCTTGCCCCATTTGTGCCATATAGACCCCCCCCCCCCGTCCTAGCAAGTGCATTACGCCCCCTGCACCGCACTGTATCACGAACCTCAGATTCTACGTATCTTTTCACGTATCACCAAGTATTCTCTCTCTCTCTCTCGGGGCATCATAAATCTGAATGTAAAATCGCAAATCAAGTCCCCCGGTGAATTAATACTTGCAAGCAGCTGAGCCAATGCTGCCGCCACCTGTTCTCGTTGCTGAGATTTATACAGCTGGCTCCCTGGAGTGCGTTCGATTCTTTCTGCGGAGGCAAGAGTGGCTGAGAAATCGTTGGCGGCGATAGGAGGAAAGCATTAGGAAAAGGACTTAATAAACACTTTTAATGGCTTCACATACGGAATAAGCACACAAATATTATATCCGAAAAAAAATATTACTTGTTCTCTTCGCAAAATTTAACGGATTATTGATATATGAATTTGCAAACCTAGAGTGTGTATATATTTATATATATTAACCAAACGCCCTTCGCTGTCGTTTTCTCTTTCTCTCTTTCTGTGTATGTGTTTGTGCGTGCACGCTCGCGCGCGTGTGTGTGTGTGTATCTGTCTGTTTGTTTGTATCTTTCTCACTCACTCTCCACCATCTGCCTGTGAATGTTCATATTATTATCATCATTATTTTAAGTGCCTCACACAATATCACTGTACAACAACGATATGATATATTCGCC
>NC_091551.1:18570950-18575950 GCF_042767895.1 Penaeus vannamei | reverse complement strand
ATCTTTATTGTTATTATTATTATTTTGATAAGATAAAAATGAATAGTAATAGTAGTAATGATATCAATAATAATATGGCAACAACAATAACAATAATAGTGTTAGTAATAATGATAATACTATAATGATTATTATTATCATTTTTATTATAACGATGATAGAAAAATCATTAGCATAATAATACTAAAAGCAATAATCATCATCATAATTCTAATTATCATCCTCATCCTCATACCAATAACGATAATAAAGACAATGTTAATTATAATAATAGTAATAGATGATGATAAGACTAAGATATATTAATAATGAGAACCATGATAATAATAATTATAATATTGATGATAATAATAATTATCATCATTATTGTTAACATCATTATTTTTGTTTTGTTTTTTTTAATAACAATTATGATTATAGTTATGTGTATAATAATGATAATATCTATTAGTAATACCTTTTTTTTTACTATAATTGCATTAATGATAAGATCATAAGAATTGGTATTTACTAAAACTATCAATAACAATGAAACCAAAACAATAACACGAAAGTACTCCATCACAGATCTCTTTCGTCTCTCTTGCTCTTGCCTTCGACGCCACTGTCCTGACGCCTCCCGCTGGCGCAAGACAGAGGTTCTCAGTCTCATTTCATGGCTTAATGCCCCCTCTCATCCCCGCCAGAAAACGAAACTCGATTTTCTCGGATGAAATTAGACCTTTTGGAAAAGAGCCGTCTTGGGGCGAAAGGGTTTTCTGTCACCTCATCGTGAGGAGGACTTTCTCTTTGTGTCTGTTTATTGCGCCTAGCTCTTGGTACGTGTTTTAGTAATTCGTATTTTTTTTTATTTTGTTCCCTAATATATATATATATATATATATATATATATATATGTGTGTGTGTGTGTGTGTGTGTGTGTGTGTGTGTGTGTGTGTGTGTGTGTGTGTGTGTGTAGATATATATGTATATATATGAACCATACTCATGTTGACAGATGTGGAAAGGTATGAAAGAGAACGAAAATATCTTCGTCAGAAATACATGTATTTCTGACGAAGATATATTCGGAACTGGTAAAATACGTCTCTTGTATTGTGAAGCCATTCGTTCTCATTCATACCTTTCCACATGTATATACATATGTATATATATACATGTTTTTTCTTCTTCCTTTCTTCCTTTGTTTCTTTCTTTCCTTCTTTCTTTATCCTTTGCCCTATCATAATATTCGTATAGACTATTATATATATATATATATATATATATATATATATATATATATATATATATATATATACATATATATATATATATATATATATATATATATATATATATATATATAATTTATTGTTTTACTCGCCTATGGCTGAAATTACACTGAGCCAGCAATTAGGCAGGGATTAGCCAAGCCATATATGATGTGCATTGTCTTAACGTCGGCTCTTTGCTATCAGTCTTTGCCCTTTGCGTGCGCTGGCTCGGAGCTGATAACGAAGGTCTCCTGCTATAGACAGCAGGCGGCAACAACTGATAACCTACAAAAGCTGATAACGGAGTTCATAGAGAGACAAATAGACTTTAAGATTAAGGATTTAAGAATTTAATTTTAATTCCATTTTTACAATGGATATTCTTTGTTGTGACATACTGTGTTTTCTTTTGCTTCCTTATCTCCCCTTGTGTGCAAGGGATGGCCGGGATTACCAACCTAGTTGCCGCAAGCGGGACTGAACGCAGGTCTGCAAGATTGCTACACCAACACGCTAACCGTTGCGCTAGTACAGTAAATAGAGAAAGAAAGAGAGAGAGAGAATTCAGATTCAAAAGTTTATTTCATTAAAATGGTTATTCCATTGGGGATTATACAGAAAATCTGGGATTAATATAAAATTAACATAAAATCATATGGATATATTTTACATCAACTCACATGAAATCAAGGAATTTACAAAACATCTTAAATTCATGAAACGATACTGCAATGATTTTAAACTGATATAAAAGCGTACACACACACACACACACACACACACACACACACACACACACACACACACACACACACACACATATATATATATATATATATATATATATATATATATATATATGTACATATATATACATATATATATATATATATGTATATATATATATATACATACATAAATACACACACACATATATAAAAGACCCGTAGTACATAAAAATGTGTAAACATATAAACACAGTCACAAACAAACAGATGTTATCACATGGGTTCACATAGTCACATAAAAAAGCACAAACATTTCAACATTTCGACGTTCTATAAGAAATTATAGAACTAGAAATAAACAGTGTCAAAACTAAATAATTCAATCATATGATGTCACATAGTAGCACATGAGAATAACATCAGTAGGAGTGTTTAAGTGAGTGGTAAAATCGAAGTGAATTTGCAATAAAACATAAAATCACGAATATTATAAACATTTGAATTAAAACCTATAGAAATATGTATACAGAAAATATTTTTTTTAATTCTATGGCAGAAATATATAATTTTGTAACTAGTCATGTAATCACTGGTTGCGGCAAGTCATTCCACGTCATGGGTCCTCTAATACTAACTGATCTGCGTCCTATATCTGTGCATGTTAGAGGAACAAATATGTTATTACTTTGTCTGGTTCTTAAGTCACGGCTATCGCGCTGATGCTTGGAAGTGGAAAAAGCCAATGAGGAATCTGTTGTAAAACTAAAACCCAAATGTCAAAGACATTTTTGTTCTATCCTTAGCCAGTGGAGTTCATTTAGGATGGGTTTAACCTGGTCGTATATACGGGCACCCGAGACTACTTTGCAGTCAAAGTTTTGTAGCTTTTGCATTCGCTCTCTCTCTGTCTTATTGGTCAATCTTCATGTCGACATGAGGATTGTTGCTGGTTGTACTCACCACAGTTATAGCAGCCTCCTCCCCGATTTTCCCCATAAGACCTAGGTCCACTGAAATCCAGGGGCCGGATTCACTAACATACGATCGTAACGCATTTACCAGTGGTCATTTACCATTGCGTTTACCAGTCATGGCAAAGCGGGATTCATGAAGAAATGGTAATTTGGATATGCTGAGTTACAATCGTAAATCGACTCATTCTAATGGTAGCCAACAGAGGGCTCTAGTAAAGCAATTCAACCAATCAGCGAGCGCTATACATAATCTTTTAGGTTCCTTCGGCCAATCACGTAACATGTAAACAAAACTAGACACAGCGAGATTGTTTAAATAATCGTCAGAGCTAAAACACTATTTAAGCACATGTAGAAAAAAGAATATATTTATTTGATTATATCCATCATGTTAGATATATATTTACTTTATACATAGGAACCAATAAAAACAATGTTATATCAATATATTATTGTTAACTCAAACCAAAGAGACAGTCCAAACCGATTTTTATTTATATATTTTCCATCATTGTTAAACAAAGAATCGGATCAAACTTTTTTTTTCTTTTTTTTATCCATCGCCATTTGTTGTCAAAGGAAATATCTCAAGCTTATTCTTGCCCATGCACTTTGGAGTGTATTGTCAAAATGCCAATAGATACAGATATTGCTATACTCATTGAGCGTTGATATTGCCAGTTTATTTATCAGCAAGGTAGTTTTTTTCTATAGCATTTGTAATAATTAAGTCAGAGAAGAACTCTTTAAGAGTTTACTTATTTATCGGTTCCATGCATTCTAGTATAATGTAGGCCTATAAGTTCACGAGAATTTGTGTGTATTTTATTCTTGCTAGTTTCATGTGAAATTTGCATTTCTTCACTATTTCCGCACTGTGCTATCTGTTTGCCATTATATTAGTTACATCAGGTGTAAAAACAAACCCAAAACTTTGCTTACATATTGTTTTTTTGACGAGATAACATGTGATGACATCATCTTCCCAGAAGTTACCAGTGCTCTGACCACTGGTAAAATTTACCATGGTAACTCCAATGGCAAGTCGTTAGTGAATACCACCGCTGATTGGCCAAAGGAACCTAAAAAATTATGTATAGCGCTCGCTGATGGTTGAATTGCTTTACTAAAGCCCTCTGTTGGCTACCATTAGAATGAGTCGATTTACGATTGCAACTCGGCATATCTAAATTACCATTTCTTCGTGAATACCACTTTGCCATCACTGGTAATTGCATTGGTAAATGACCGCTGGTAAAGGCGTTACGATCGTATGTATGTTAGTGAATCCGGCTCCTGAGCATCAAAACACGTGTCATCTACGTCGCCAGTGCCAAGTCTGAAAGGAAGGTCAGTTTTGATTAAATTGACGCCGTTAGATTGGCTCCACTGAATTAATTGACTGTTACAGGATGTGATCCTATCATTTAGGGAGTCCTTTCTCAAAGTTGGCACTATCTCACAAACATAAAAGTCGTTGTCTCTCACCTTTGTTTAAGAGTGGATATATATGTTGTCTAGAATGGAGCCGACACTGACGTCTTCCAAGATGTCTTGTAAGCTGCAATAGAGAATACAGCGAGTTGGACTCCAGTTAAGTTTCTTCTCTATCCAGCACTTCATAAGGTTTAGCTTTGCGTCCTTGATGGTCCGGATGAAACAATCCTCTCCGTAGTCAGTAGCGCGCACGTGGCTGAGGTTGGTGTCGCCCAGGAGGAGATTCCTCTCGCGCGGGGCAAGAGTCCGGCGTGGTGGAGTCCTGCCCTGGTATCGGCTGTGGGCCACGCTCTGCTTCGACACACCTTTTATTCAAGCATTGTTACATGATCTCTGAGTTTATTAGTCGTAATGTAAGCAGTCTATAGCATATCGTTTAGTTCACTAAATTCGGCATCTTTAGTTGATATATTTTCTTTTAATTCATTAATTTCCGCCATCATACTTTGTAAATAATAGGTCTAGCTCGCCACAATGTTTTTCCTGCTCGGTATCTTCACTTGTTAAACGATGTTTACTCATGATCATGTCAACACGTTTCTCTT
>NC_091551.1:18548450-18553450 GCF_042767895.1 Penaeus vannamei | reverse complement strand
TAGATGGAGTACCTGCCAGATTACCTACAATATATTGACTTCGTGCTGCTAGACAGATTTAAAGAAAACATTTATATCTCTAAATGATGTGGCGTCCTATTCCAAAACATTTCACTTAATGCTCTTCGATATCAAGACATTATGTTTGATTAGTGTGTTAATGTTTTCAATAATTATAGTGTACTTTAAATGTGTTGTCCAAACTGGGGTCCGCAACTTTGATCATAGGGGTACTTGAACAAAAAACACACACACGCCTCACATCTCTTATCAAGTTGTGTATTTTTCAAGCAATTTGATATTAAATCATATTTTTTATTCGTGTTTTAAATTCGAATTTACTGAACAACACTCCTGCAATTCTTATAATTAGCATATTATCCAATTAAAACAGTTTGTTTAGCCATGGTGGACGGGGAGGGGGGGGGTACGTACAGTACAAGAAGATAATAAAGGGTACAAAAGGCGAAACTGTTTGGACATCACTGCTTTAAATAACTCATTAATGAATTCCAATGTGCCAATATTAATTCTAATTATTGGTGTAATTCAAGGATGAAGTTAGATTTATGAAAATCATTATTCATTTATCAATCAATAATTCATTATCAGTGTAATAAAATGGCAGTATCAAAGATTATATCAAATAGAAAAAGAACATACATTATTTAGGATCTTGACACTACACATACAAGACAGTTATGATTCACTGTGATATTATGTCATGAAACGACAAAAACAAAATCAACATTCAAAATATTATCAAACGAAAAAACAATTATGACAACAATAAATTATTTAATATTTCACAAGTTAATAAATCATTTAGATATTACATAAAAGAATAATGACCACAAGAGAAGCAAATACTTAAAATAAATAGACATGCTCTGGGAATTGGATATTATTCTATAAGGATAAACAAAGAGTTCATTATAATAAGCAGACACTGCTGTATTTCTGTTATTACATTAATCAACCATCAAGCAAGTAAGATTAATAATCATGATGAAATCAAATACTCGATAAACAAAAAATCAATCCTACGCTCTGTTCAACAACAGGATTTGTCACTACCTTCACACTTCTGTTGAGCAGTCTATCTTAAAATAACACAGCTAAGTACACATACAAACTATTTCCATTAACTGTTGATAAATATTTATCTAACACAATATTACTGCATGTTATTTTTCCCATTATATGTTCGTGAAATTCTTCACTTTCTTCCTAACCCTATGTTCTAGAATAACTGTCACATGTTAGTTTCCCATTTCTAATTCCTGTCTACTATGTTCCATCACGACAGTACACTTAATTGCTTCAAACGGGCTTATCCGGGATGAGCCACCAAAGGAAACATGGCTATTGAACGCTACTTCAAAACCTAATCCATAGTCTCCATCACTGAGCATCCTTTTATTTTCGTAATGGGCCTCATCCGGTCACACTCTATGCTGTTATCACTTATCCATTTCTTATAGTTGGAAAGGTACACACATGCATCAGGACTTTTCTGTCTCTGTGTCTCAGCAAATTTTTAACACATCACTTTTCACTTATTTACCTGCCATCCGACTTAATTTCTTCCGACTGATTCATCTACATTGCAATCGATAGGACCTGCTTTGTACTTGTGATTTATTTTTTGTTTCTGTTGGTCCATCCCATGGCGTCACCCTTTGTCACATGATGTTTTCGCCACCGGGTCTTGGTGCCTTTGTTTTTCGCAACTGCCTCCTTTCCTGTTGTTTGCTCAATTACTAGCGACATTATTCTATTTCTGACGTCTCGTCCCAGCTGGCTTGTTTGACCTGTCCAAATGGCATCCACTTTGTCCGCTTGTTGTTCGCTTGATCTCGGTTAATGCCTTCGTGTGTCTACGGAATAAGATCAAATGAAAGTGTACTTTATGATGTCACCTGAACTCCAGTAACCTGCCATATGTACCAAAAGTGGATAATCCATGTAGAATGGTTGAATATGCTTGATTATATGAATGCAATGTTGTTCATAGACTGAAAGACCATCAAAGTTTTGCTTCCTTATATTCTGCGTAGGGGGAATTTATCTGTATTTGATCCGTTAACCTCTAGCAATAGTGTCAAATATGGCACGCTTCCTTAACCCATAATTGCTCTATTTTAAGACGTTATGCTAGACACTGCAAAAGTTACCACATTACAGTAAAGGATGTGGATGCAAGGTTAGAAGCTAGACCGAATTTAATTGTGTAACTTCCTTAATAACCATAACAACATTAAAACGCCGTCAAAATTTGCCCAACTAACACTTACTTTGCAATTTCATATATATTTCTACACCATGATACAGATGCAAACATTGATTACTAATTCTCTAACGTTGCATTCGCACCATTTCACCGAATGCTGCTAACTGCACATCCCTGTTTTCAGGCTCAGCTATTGTGACGGAAAATGTGCAGAATATTCGACGCTCCTGCATTTACATGGCGGAGAGACCTCACTGAGATCATTCCTATATCTATACGCATTGTGACATCCCGTTCAGTTAATTTAATTGATGAAAAAAGGCAAAAGGGGGAGAGAAGTGCAGGCCCCTTGAGTAAGCCTCGTTTTTCATTTCCCTTTAGTATCTGATGGACACAGTTGAAAGGGAGTCACAGGCCCAGAGAAGTAGTCCTTTATCCGTGCACTTGGGCCCCGCTGCCAGTGCCGTGAAAAAGATCAAAACTTTCGAAGACTGTATAATAAATCTGGACTCGCTCTTAGAGTAACAGAATGTATATGTATATACATTGTATTCATACACACACACACACACATATATATATGTGCGTGTGCGTGTGCGTGTGCGTGTATATATATATATATATATATATATATATATATATATATATATATATATATAT
The DNA here is from genome assembly GCF_042767895.1 of Penaeus vannamei. NCBI lineage: Eukaryota > Metazoa > Arthropoda > Malacostraca > Decapoda > Penaeidae > Penaeus > Penaeus vannamei. The sequence continues at coordinate 18,550,557 of NC_091551.1, read as the reverse complement.
ATATATATATATATTATGTATGTATAAATAAATATATATATATGTATATATATATATATATATATATATATATATATATATATGTATATATATTATGTATGTATAAATATATATATATATATATATATATATATATATATATATATATATATATATATGCCTATAAATATATATATTTATGTATTTATATATAATCATATAAATATTGTTATGTATATATATATATATATATATATATATATATATATATATGTATATATATATGCCTATAAATACATATATTCATGTATTATATATAATCATATAAATATTGTTATGTATATATATATATATATATATATATATATATATATATATATATATATATATATATATATATTTATAAATACATATATTTGCTTTTATATATATATTTGCCTATACATTTATTTATTTATATATTTATGTATGAACGTATATATATTTATTCATGTACATATATAGATAGATTGATGTGTGTGTGTGTGTGTGTGTGTGTGTGTGTGTGTGTGTGTGTGTGTGTGTGTGTGTGTGTGTGTGTGTGTGTGTGTGTGTGTGTGTGTGTGTGTCCATATAAATACATGTCCAGTGATAGATAACTTCATTTAACAATCAACATTATAGATATATATAGCTGGTTCAATCGACAAGTAATAATATTAAATACAAACTATTATTGTGTGGCATGATCATAATTATTTCAGAAATTCTATAATTAAAGTTGAGAAATAATTGCAAAATGACTATAAATATCACAATGAACGTACATTAACTGTTAAGCAAAATGATTCATAAAACAAGTGTAGACCAGAAATTATTTAAACAAAACGTCATCCCAGTGGCAGCTTTAAATACGTATTTTTAAAATAAAACTGAAACCCTAAAAACAGTCATTAAGATTTAATGCCTATATGTAACTGTGATACATAAACAGATCATTAATTGGTTGTTACCAATTTGAACAGACATTAGAAAACGTTGAAACAACAGCGCAGCGAGGAGGAGCGTGTCTCTCAGCCAAGGTAGTGGAGGAATAGGATGTTTCTACCGAGCCTATCAAGACTACTAAGAAAAATGTCGTAGAAAAGGGGGACTAGATTACTTGAAAATAAATAAGAAAATTAATAAAGGAAGAAAGAAAGAAAGAAAGAAAAAATATATATATATATAATATATATATATATATATACATATATATATACATGTATATATATATGTATATATTTATATATATACACATATATATATATATATATATATATATATATATATATATATATATATATATATATATATATTATATTTATATAAGAAGCTCAATATCAGTATAAAGTAAAAGCCATTCAGATTGGGCTTTTCTTTCCATATCCAAAAACTTTCTAGAATATTCGGATCATATTTAAACAGTTGCATCAGTGATTTAAACATTTTCATAATAAGAATTATGCTTTTCCAGCTCAGAGGGATTTCTGATAGATGATGTTGTTGGTTTAGTTCATTTGAAATCACAGTTTCTAAATGAAAATGCTCTAGAAGTATGATCGCCATTTGCAGTTCTGTGTTACTGAAAAAGGACGAGGTTAACCCTAGACGTTTGAAATAATTTTGGTTTTGCTCAGTTAAGATTTAAAAGTTCAATGCCTATTTTGCCAACCTTAAGAATAAAATGTTATATATATATATATATATATATATATATATATATATATATATATATATATATATATTATTTGCGGTTATGTATCACTGAAAAAGGGTGAAAACCAGAGATATTTTAAAGAATTTTGTCGAGCACAAAATGAAAAACTTGAACGCCTATGTATATGTGCACACATATGTATAAATATATGTATGCATATATATATATATATATATATATATATATATATATATATATATATATATATATATGTGTGTGTGTGTGTGTGTGTGTGTGTGTGTGTGTGTGTGTGTGTGTGTGTGTGTGTGTGTGTGTGTGTGTGTGTGTGTGTGTGTGTGTGTGTGTGCATGTATTTATGACTGTATGTATCGCTCTGTTTCCTCCTCTATTTTCAAATCGATACCAAGTCGTTCTGTAAAGCTACTTCTT
>NC_091551.1:18538450-18540950 GCF_042767895.1 Penaeus vannamei | reverse complement strand
AGGGGGGGTGAAAGAGAGATAGAGAGAGATAATATAATAATATCGGTAAAACCAGACTACACCAAATACGCTGCACTATAGATTGATATCTATGACTTTGGCGGGAAGAAAAGTGACACACGTGCTTTTTGACTAAATGAAAAGTGGCAACACCGCTTTCGTATGCTACGGGGTCCACAGCAACGGAAACCACGCTTAATATCATTATAATTATTGTCATTATTACTATCCATATTTACCTCTCGTTGACATAGAACCAAGAAACCCATTATCCCTCACACAACCTGCAACTCTGATTATAAAATACAGGTCTCAGGCTAATATCTACATTTGATTTGATTTTCCGTGTTTTGTTTCAAACAAATTTTCGTTACAAACCACGTGGCTTCCCTCAGTCGTCACCGATCCACCGTGGAAGGAAGACTGCTTTACACTCTGTCACCAAGATGAGCCAACCAATCAGCGGCAGATGCGAGGGCATGCTGGAGCTGCCATTCATGAAGGAACGTGAATTGATAAGGAAGAGAGAGGAGGAGATGGAAGAACCGGACATCGGAAATACCACGTTGGACGAGATAGACATTGAGGTGAGGCGGCCGGTTGGAGTTATTAATGTCTGTTATTTATTTATTATAATTTTTTGTGGTATTACTATCGTTATTATTGGATGCTTATGATGCTGTTATTTGTTTCTTTTCGTCTCCAATTACATTACTCTGACTACGCAAATTTGCTGGTCGAAAGTTTTAAATAGTATTAACCGCCATAATATTTTTAATTTCCCTTTTTATTACGATTAGCATTTACGAAAAGTTGTATTCTCCATAAAGCTATTCTTCACAACCAGGACAGCTTTCCTTCGCCATTTAACAACGTTGTTTAAAATGTCACGAAAAATATCCAAGTCGATTTTTCAGCCGAGAAATAATTTCGTTCCTCCATTTTCTAAGTTCTCTATGGATTTTTTCTCGTGCCGACTATTTCCGAATTATCATATTTTTTCACGGCCTCGTTTTCTTAATGAGAGAAACGAAAGAGGAAAAAAAAGAGATATACTGGGTTTAGTAAATATGGCAAGTGAGGTTAGATTAGACACGTGTTTTTGAGCTCCTGAAACTATATATATAATACATTAGGAGAGAAGAGAACGTGTGAAATGAAGGTGAGGAAAAATGAAGATGGTCTTTTAAGAGATTATTGTCCGCGAAATAAACGAAAGTGAACATTTAACAGCACGGCAGATTGCAGAACCAAGCCTAACCTTACTCCCCGGAACTACAAAGGGACGCGAACCACATTACGCTTATGTTAGTCGTTGATGTTAATGAACCTAGGACGTTTTATTCTGATTTTAGGTTATTTATTTTTATTTATTAATTAATTTATTTATTATTTATTTTACCAACGCGCTCGGATTTTGGCGCCAACAAAAAAGAGGAAAAAGTCACAACTGTTCGAGCATTTTGTCAGTGAGTTTAGTGAATTTGGGAGATTTTAACAGGCTTTGTGGTTTTGACAGCCTGGAATTAATTACCTTGTTTTTATTTTCATATCTAACCTAATGCGAAAAGTTATTAGAATTTTACTGAAATTACCGTATTTTACGATTGTGCATCAAATCAATGGCGAACCACGTGTTTTCTTACTCATTTAAGACTTAATTTTCCCCCTGAATGTAATTAAGTCACCAAACTGATTTTGAACATCTTTAAGAAAAAGAAAAAGAGAAAAAAAAACAGGACGGCCTAATCATGACGTAACTTCTGCCAAAACAACCTACCAGCTTGAATGTTCATGTTCACTTGTGATATGTAATGTTAACTTCTTAAAGTGGAAAAAGCGACCTCGTGCGTGATAACATATAAAACCTTTATTCTTCAAGTATCATTCGTAAAACCCTACTCGTTTATAGTTTTCCAGTAACCCGGCCATACCTATTCCCTGGTTTTCCCTCTGATTAAGAACGTATTTTCACAAACAAACATACTATCACCCTACAAATTAACTCCCCGAACTCCCCCCAGATGAAGGTGGTGGAGGAGTTCATGGAGGGCATCAGGGAGGAGAAGCGGGACGTGAGCGCGGCCATCCAGAACCTCTTCTTCTTCTGTGACATCCTGCTGAGCGACGTCAACAGGTGGCGAGGTGGGGATGCTGGCAGGGAGGAGGCTTAATTAAGAATCTGATTGTCTTTTTTAATTCGTATTTGTTGTTATTAATTAGTTTATTCATTTGTGTTTATTTCGCTATTTATTTTTGTGGGTCACATGTCAGTTTCTACACGGCTGTAGTAATAGTAATATGAATATTGTTAATCAGCTAACGTATTTTTGTTTTTGCATGCTAACTGATTGTCATATTTGGTCACTCCAATAATATTCTTAAACATGCCTCTACATTATTAAGGATTTCAATAAGATTTAGCCATGAATTTAAAAAAAATCTCTTTCGGTAGATCGAAGACAGAAACTCGGAAGCAATATGAGGAAGAGTACATGGA
>NC_091551.1:18515950-18518450 GCF_042767895.1 Penaeus vannamei | reverse complement strand
CCATAACACTAAAAGACAATCAAAATAAACATCAAAGTATTTAGAAACAGCGAACCCCTGCAGCAAGTTTTAATCTTCTATTTCTCTACTAATGAATTCTATGTATTATATCCTTAAATGTTTCCTTAAGCCGTAATTTCCTATATACAATAGAAGCATCACCACCACACGAACTGTCCATGTTTATAATTAAGTATAAATTGGTTCTATTGTTCAGAATCTGTTTATCAGGTGCTTCAAAATTTCTAGTGTTTAGAATCTACATTTCAAGTACTTTAAAGTTTCGAGAGTTCAGGAACTATTTCAAGGACTTTAAAGTTTCTAGAGCACAGAAAGTGTACTTTAGTTGTTACTATTCTTAATTTTCATAATGTAAACAAGGAGTTAAACGAGTTTCAAAAGCCATTTTTTTTTTAATACGTAGACCTTCTACAAATATCTTAGAGAAAATTGTGTATGAGTGCTGTATTGAAGCAGATGACCTCCTGTGTGGATACATTTGCATAACTTGTATAGTAATTTTTATTTTTTGCCTCTGTATCCCCTTTCCATTCACTTCCAATTCAGGTCTTTACATCAACCGTGAAAGGCAAATATTAATCACCATGTTTTCAACTTGCACAAGTGGAATGAGCACACGGTGAGTTATCGATTGAGTCACTACTACACTGGCAGAAATGTTGGGGTGTAGGAGAGGAGGCTATTATGCTTTCATTCTCATTCTCTCTCGCTCTCTTTATCTCCCTCTAACTCACTCCCTCACTCTCTCTCTTTCTCACTCTAGCTCTCTCTTTTTCTCTTTCTCCCTCACATACACACACACACTTTCTCTCGCTTTCTCTCTCTCTCTCTCTCTCTCTCTCTCTCACACACACACACACACACACACACACACACACACACACACACACACACACACACACACACACTCTCTTTCTCTCTTTCTCTACCCATCCATATATACAACGTCCCTGAGAAGTGAGGACGTAAACTTAGTTATCGTTCATGGGGAGCAGGATTATGTAAATTAATGTACCTTATTACGCGCTAATTCTTTTCCGTTTTTTTCGTTTTTATTATATCATTTGTCTTCTTGCTTTGCTTGTGGCTTTGCTAGTTGCCTTTTTTATCTTTAGTTAGGACCTGTTATTATTGGTATCTCATCTTTAAAAGCCTGTTCACACGAGGCGGGAGCTACCGCGTGGTTGGAAACGCGCCGTCGCATAGTCAGCGGTTCTCTAAGGAATCACTCAGACTAGACCGCCGCGGTTGCAAGATCCCCCTCGCGCGGCGCGGTCGGCGGGCGCGTCGGGATCCATACACTTATTGTCATTGTTCACACAGCGGTCTGTCGCGTATTGAGGTCAACAGGCACCATCATTAACTGTATGCCAGTCAATAAGAGAAAGACTATGCGTTGCCATGGCAACCCTGATTACAACGTGGACTTTCTCCGTGATTAGTCACTGGAATGAACGTCAAAATGTCCCCTTGTCTGCATCCCCTTCACTGTCACATGGAGCCTATTTGGTGAGGTTTATATATAAACGGATTTGTATCATAAAGGACTACCATAAAGGATTCCGTTAATGTCATGCCATGTTTCTGTTCTGGACAGAAATCCTTCACTATAGTGTTGGTTGAAAATTTGTCCTTGATTCATTCCAGCAAATCGCCCAATGATTTAACTGACATTCTCAAATAATTGAAAAACTCAGTCATGCTCTCTCAAAGAAGGGTGCAAAGTTGTAAACATGTAAAATCTATCATGTAGAACTGGATGACCACAATGTCGTCTTGTCGCTGTTTGTGCAGATTCAGACGGCGATGCAACAGCCACGACTTCCACATTCAATCTGACGGTGGATGCCTTAAACGCCAAGGAAATTAAGGCGTGGCCGCCGCTGTTCAAAATATCGTGTGAACAGCTGGTAAAGCGTTCATACTGCTGTCTTGTCATATGAAGTTGATGAAGAAAAATGATTAAGACAATCTGAACCAATTTTTTTCTTTTTTTTTACAATCAATATGTTGTCCAATGATGGTTACATATTTCGTGGCACAGTTGACCAAATTAATTATGTTTACGCGTCTTGTGTAAATTTACGAAAATATATGGGGAAACGATAAAGAACGAAAAAGTGATATGCAATACAGTCTATGAAAATATACAGATCATAAATATATCGTGAACTTTACATTTACAACACAAACGAGCAGAAAATAATTTTATGAAATCATATAGCTCAACGACGCCACCTCGATGACGTCATAAGTTACTTGCTGCACAAGCCCTCATTGCCTCCTCATAAGATGGCGGGTCTTCGTCGTCAATATTTGGAAGAGATATGAAAACGCGCCCATCGGCCGTCCTTACCCCTCCACCAGACTCGTCCTCCCTCACGTCCACGCCCACCGAAGAGAGAGAGACATTCGAGGGCGTCGACGGATCGAGAGCGCTGCGTTCGTGTAAGGCAAACATTTGAATCCGCGCATTCGA
>NC_091551.1:18468450-18470950 GCF_042767895.1 Penaeus vannamei | reverse complement strand
TTTTGCAGCATTTTGTGCAAAAGCTATCATTCGCAGTGGAGGTCGAGATATTAAAAGAAATAATTTCCTTTAACAACTGCAGAGGGAGTGGCAAGCTGGCATCTCGAACCCCCACTTCATAAAAAAGGACATACAAAAGCGGAACTGAAACTCATTTTTTGTGTAAAATGATAGTGTTTATTTTCAGTTTTATTTGTTTATTTCTGCCTCTAATGAAAAATGATGTGTATCTGATCAGTGATTACGAAGCAAGCAAAAATCTATCATTCTAATGAGAAAGAACTTACACCTGGTGCAGTGAGGGGATCCTCATCTTTTTTTAGCTACTAATATTAGTTTAGAGTTCGTAATTACAATAATTGTAATAATGGTGTCTTTTACAAAATATTCCGTTCATTTTGAACATATGATAATCTTTGTTTGACGAGTGTCCTGTGGCTCCCTTGGTGAGATTTGCAAACAACATGGCGTTTGTGAAAAGGGAGATTCAGGTGAGGAGGAAAGAGCTTTTGTTATAGAATCCTATTGTATTGGCAGATTACATTATGTTTGGTAAGAATCAATAAGGTTTATTGCTGGAGTCCTACAATAGCAGGATTTTGAAGTTGTATTTCACTTCAGAAGCTTAGACATGAATGAATGAGCCAGCTAGTGCTTGTACTTTTGCGAACGCACTGGTTTCACGGGACTTGGTGACCGACTGTCGATCGTCCATCGGTGGCAATCCATGAGTAATGTTGAGAACGATTATGCCGTGTATTTGATTTCCTTGTCCACGAAGCTGCTGACAAACTGCAGCTCTGATTTGTGTTTGTTCTTGAAGGAAAGAAGGGAAAGCGCAACGGATAACGGAAGCAGCCGACATGTGCCGTAGTTCTCTCGCGTATTGCGGATGCCCTTGAACAAGAAACAGAAGTTGAGCTTATATTTTGTTTTTCAGTCTGAGATGAAATCACAGGACAGTCTAATTGATACCGAAGGCAAGTTGTTTGAAAAAAATATATATAAATAAAAAAAAAAAAACAGCGGAGGTTATGTTTGACATGTGATGTTCGACTCTAGTTGTTAAGGAGAAATTAGTACGAGCAAGATATAGATTAGGGCATGTACTTCATTCCCCAGAGTCAAGGGTTTTATTCAATCTGATTCTTTACTGGGTACAATAATGCAACTCGCCCTAAATTTGCAGATTTGCTTCTCGGACTTGTTCCTTGTGTAAAACTGCGTATTAACAGCGACGCTACCTCACTCGAACAGAGAAAAGATGCAGATGAATATGATTCGCAAGCATTTACAAAGGTAGGCGATGTTCCTGCGGGTAATGACTGCTAAATCGCTGATAAAAAGAATGATGATGAGTCAACTGATGACACTGCCATAAATGTTCGGATTCGCTCATCTGTATCAAAATCAGCGAAGACTATCAACTTGTCCGGAATTGTCTGGAAGAAAATATCATGGAAAAACAGCTAAATTGTCCGACTCCTCAATCTCTCGTCGAAAACATCGACGTAAAATCGCGCGCAGTAAAATGTGAAATAATAAGCAGGCTAATTTACAGGCTATGTCCTTAAGCAAACATGAATACGAAATTGGAAGTGAACGACTTTTAATTTCCGATAAGGACAAGACATTTCTCACCTCTAAAGACGAGTCATAAAATGTTTTATAAATTCTTAATTCTTGATCAAGCCCAATTAATAATAATAATAATAATAATAATAATAATATTAATAATAATAATAATAACAATAAAAAGCGGTAGGAACTGTACGTACGGCACCAATGGAGAATATCCTCATAGACGAACCATTTTCACGCGCAGTCATAGATGCATTTAGACCTCTTTCACCTGGTTCAGACAGGAAATAATTATGTGCTTACGTTCATTGACTACGCCACACGGCATCCCGAAGCTGTACTCAAATAATTGGCCCAGCAAGTTGGTGAAAGCTTGGTTGAAATATCATCGAGAGTTTGTGTCCTGAGAGAGATCTAATCCAATCTCTGTTCTCAATTCAAATCTGATCTCATGAGTGAAATTCATAGAACATTATCTTTGAAGGCCTTATATACCAGTCCCTATCATGCTTCATGCAATGGTGTTGTAGAATTCCTGAACACTGTCGTAAAGTTGATAATAAAGAAGCTTTGCACGGATCGCCCGAAAGACTGGGATCGCTATATTTCTTTTTGCTTACAGAGAAATTCTGAACGGCAGTCTTAAGTTCTCCTCATTTGAGTTATTGTTGGACGTCAGATTGGTGGACCTCCAACAATTTTACACGAGCTTTGGACAAAAGATGACATCAATATTGACGTATAAAACTACCTATTAGCATTTTTTCTTTTAGAGTTACGCTTGCGTCTTGAGGAGACCGCAGAAATAGCCGCTATTTCACAGAAATACGATATAGAAGTAGTTCCTTCGTCCCAGCAGCAAAAGCATAAGCGAGAGAGATATTGCTTGGGGATGCGTAGTTGAAGAGAATGACCATAT
>NC_091551.1:18455950-18458450 GCF_042767895.1 Penaeus vannamei | reverse complement strand
ATATATAATTCCTTGAAATATATGTCATATATATGATTTTTTGGCCAAACATCCTTCAATACGCAGAAATTAAGTAGGACAAATTAAAGAAAATTATCACAATATTTTTATTAGAAAAACAAAACCTTTACAAATAAATGGCCCAAACATACATGTTTAATTAAATTCTTCACATTAGGACCTCGTGATTTTAAGATTAATTTCCTCATTAAGTTTTTAATGTTTGATTAGAGGGCTCTGTCCGCTAACCCCCTTTTCTAGGAGCTGCCTGGAATGCATTTTCTACACCTTGTATATTCTGGCTAGGAGCTCGAAACAAGTCACTCGTCTTGTCCTGTTAACATTTGACCTTATCTTACTTTTCCTATATTTTCATCTGTTTTACTTGGCAGATCTACCGAGTAAAGCATTGTTCAGTCAATTTAGTATGCTGAGTTGGGTGATAACTATAATTGAACTCAAAATCAACCTGACAGTTTTTTTTATATATTGATATTGTTCACTATATTGATGTCTAACCTATCCTCAGCTTACTTCACATTGTAGATAAAGGTTTACAATACAATATTGAGTCGATTTTTGGCCTCTACTTTTGATGAGGGGCGTCATGACTTGACACCTTTACCAATCAAAATAATCTCTTGTGATCCAGTGTACATCTTGCTTATATCAGTCTGAACATCACATATCTACATTTGTATCTTAAAATAACAAACCTTTTCTTTTGGAAAAGACACGACATATAAGTTGTTTATTCTCTTCATTCTCTTCAATCAGAACAAGGATGAGACTTCCTTGGTATTGTCGGAACTGTCATATCAATTTTCGCGCTTCTATGTAAACAAACAGACGGTATGAGACAACGTGACAAGATGATCACTAACACCATCTATAGTGCCGACGCCGCATTAGACAGAATTTTGCTCGAAATTCCTGTCTATCGTATATAGTCTTTGATGGAATTATTTAATCATAGGCTTAACTTGCGGAAACATTCTGTAATTAATAATTTTGGATACTGTAAAGGCTACAGTGTTTTGCAAATCTGACGCACATTTTTGTGGCTAAGATCTGGTGGCTAAGTATTTAATTTACGATGGTCAAGATTGAAAAATACTGATCAATTTTATGTGGCCTATGTATTATCATCATCACTATAAATAATAAAAATGAATAATTACCTATGTCATTGCAGGTAGATAACTGTAAGACTGATGCTCTATCAATTAAGATAAACAACCCACTACAGGAACATTATTCCATCTTTCATAAATGTAGCAATAACGATGATAATAATTTTAATAGTAACATTTATCCTTATGAGAATATTAACATTAATAATAATTAAAATCAAAAGGATAATAATAACAATCATGATAACAAGAACAGGAATAACGATAACGATGATAATAATAATGATCATAATGGTAATAGTAATAATAGTAATGATAATAATAATAATAATAATAATAATAATAATAATGATAATCACTAAAACAATATTATTAATCACAAGAGCAACATCAATTAATGTTATAATAATAATAATACTGATAATGATAATTTTAATAATGAAAATAAGAATTAAGATGATAAAAAAACAATAATAATATTAATCATGATGAAAACAACAACATTGACAATAATTGTAATAACAATGTTAGAAATAGTAATGATATTGTTAAAAATAACAGAAATAAGAATATTAACAATAAAAATAATTCTAGCAACAATAGCAATAATAACAACAACAGGTACAGTAAGAAAAAATAGGAGCATCAATTACTGCGAATAACGTATTCATAAATGTGGTATTCCTTTATTAGATTTTCCTCCATTGTTGATATGCATGTATCGGTCGGGTAAGGGTATCATGGATCATCGATATAATACATTTGGCAGGCTTAATAAAATAAATAAATACTCATATATATATATATATATATATATATATATATATATACATATACATATATATATATATATATATATATAAACTTTTTATATTCCTGTTGATTCACTTCAATACAAAGACTTCTTTCAATAACGCCAAACATTAAACAGATTAAAAAAAAAAAAAAAAAAAAAAAAAAATTCTATGAAATGCATGTGAATAAAAAAAATCTGCAGCATTCAACATCAAATAAGCATAAAAGATTAATCCAATATTCGTATTAAATCTATCAAAAAAAAAGAATAAAAGAAAAAATCCTCATGATTCAGCCTTCGTCTTGCCCGTCATCTATTATTCCGTTTCCCTCTCCATCTGCTTCGCTACAAAGAAGATTGGTTCAGGCTTATCGCTCAGCCCTCGAAGCCAGGGTCCTCCGTTCAGCGCCCGAAGCCAGGGTCCTCCGGTGAAGGCTCCTCGCATCTCCCGTCTTCCCACTCGTACAAGGGTATTATTCATTATCATTTATTGATGTTCTGGTTGTTGTTTCTATTGTAATACATGTTGTTACTATTATTCTTGATCTTGTTGTTGTTATTTTTTATCTAA
>NC_091551.1:18433450-18435950 GCF_042767895.1 Penaeus vannamei | reverse complement strand
TGATAATAGTAGTACATGATAATAACGATGAATATAATAATATTAGTAATAATAATGACAGTGAATATAATAATTATAACAATGATAATGATGCCAATAATGATAATGGCAATACTAGTAGTAATGATAATAGTGATAACGATAATATTAATGGTAATATTTTATAGAAATATTATCACTTTCATTGTTATCATTTTAATGTTCATAAAAGTAATAATAAGAATGACACATAATGATTGTAGTAATGAGAATGAAAAAATGATAGTAAATATACAATCATTATTGATATTAATTAAAACAATGAGAGTAGTAAAAATAGTAATAGTAATGGTAATTATAATGAAAAATAATGATTAAAAGTAATAATGATCACAGTAATAACTATAATTAGAATGATAGTAAGAATAATACTAACAATAGAGAAATAATAATGAGGTTAATCATAATGATAATGTTGAATATGATAATGGCAGTCATATTGATGATATTGATTATAATCATGGTGATGATGATAATGTTCATAGTAATCATAATGATGATGATGATGGTAGAAGTTAATAGCAGTAGTATTAGCTTTGGAAGTAGTAGTAGTTGTGGAAGTGCTAGTAATGATAATAAAAATATCAATATCAAATATCAGTAAAAATACTATTGATAATAACAACAATGACAATGACAAAAGTAGTAATGAAAATAATAACAAGGATGATAATGATATTAGTAATAACAATAATGATGATGATGATGATTATGATAATGGTAATAGTAATAATGATAGTAATACTAATAATAATGATAATGATAATAATAATAATAATAATGATAATAATAATGATAATAATAATAATAATAATAATAATAATAATAATAATAATAATAATAATAATAATAATAATAATAATAATGATAATAATAATGATGATGATAATAGTAATAAAAATAAAGATTATAATAATAACAATCATGATGATAATAGTAATAGTATTATTGCTGTTGATAATAATTACAACAGTAGAAATAATAATAATAGCAATTATAATGATAACGATAGCAATAATGATAATGAGAATAATAATGATAATGATAACAATTTTGATGATAATGATAATATAAGAATAATTATCATAATAATAATAATGACAATAATAATGGTAATAGTAATAATAAAAATATTGATAATAACATTATCAACAATGATAATGACCATCATTTTAGTGATACTAATGATAAAAGTTAATGATAATAATAATAAATATGGTAACAAAGAAATAATGATGATGATAATGATAGTAATATAATAATAATGATAATGATAATAATAATAATAATAGTAATGATAAAAATAATTTTATCAATAATAATAATAACAGTACAAAAGTAAGGCGAATAAGAATCAAACGAAGAAGTAGAAGAAAAACAATAATAAGAAGAATAAAAATGGTAATGATAAATGATAATGAATAATGATGACACAAAAGAAATTATCAGCAATGGTAATAATAATCATAACTATTGATGATAAAAATAATATTAATGATAATAAAAATAACAATAACAGTAATGATAATAATGATAATAATGATAATGATAATAACAATGATAATTCTGATAATAATGATAATGACAATAACAATGATAATTTTGATAATAATGATAATGATAATGACAATGATAATTCTGATAATAGTAATGATAATAATGATAACAATGAGGAAAATAATAGAAAAAATATAATAATGATAACAGCAACAAGTTTATCATTAATAATAATGAGGATAAAGATGATGATAATAATGATAATAATAATGATGATGACAATAATGATAATGATAATGATAATAATAATAATAATAATAATAACAGTAATAATATCATAGTATTATAAGATTCATATGGTTGATAACTATAATGGTGATAAAAATAACAATAACAACAATAAAATAATGATAATAATGATAATGGTAATAAAGATGATAATGGTAATAAAGATGATAATGGTAACAGCTATAATAATAATGAGAATAAGAACAACAATAATAGTATTGATAATGATAATAATAACATTTATAGTAACAGAGATTTGAATATGAATAATCATGACACTAATATCAAAAGAAACGAGTAATATAAAATGAGACAGAGTGAGAGAGGCGGGTAAAAAATCCATATCAAATATTTTATCTTCAACGTGAATGAAGAAGCACCTAAAATACCCCCACCCCCTCCCAGACAAGACCCCCAAACCCCCTACCCCCGTCACTCGCAAGCCTGGCCGCGTTACATTAGGGGGACGTCAAAGCGAGTAATCCAACCCGGGCAGCTCGCAACGGAAGGCAGAATCGAGGCGAATGCGTTCAATCACCTAAACTGAAATTCAAAACCTAATGCTTTGTAGCGCTTCGGCCTCGCTTTAACGGGCAAGAATTGACAGGACGGCGCTTTGGATTGCAGCGGAGGTTCACTCAGTGCGGGGTTCAGTGGCAGGTTTTAGCGCAGTCTT
>NC_091551.1:18423450-18425950 GCF_042767895.1 Penaeus vannamei | reverse complement strand
TTCATTGTCAGTTCAGTGTCTACAAAAAGAAATGTTTCAGACTCTGCATATTACAGAATGACTGCACACTGTAACTAACTTTTATCCCCTTCCTAAGAGATTATATATATACAAATATATATGTATATGCTAGACTACAATGTTTCAGGTCGGAAACCTATGTCGCATGAGTGGGGTTAGTTGGCAAAGAATGTCCAGTATTTATGCTTTTATGATGTAGACTATTGTTTGATTTCTAATTTCCTGAAGCAAATAACTGAACTCTGTGTATGTGTGTACTCCTTAAACATCATTTAGGTTCGAGTAGATGTGCTTGTATCATTTTTCCCGTTCTAGTTTGTGCTGCATTTGTTAGAGGGGCGCAAGAGAGAGAGAGAGAGAGAGAGAGAGAGAGAGAGAGAGAGAGAGAGAGAGAGAGAGAGAGAGAGAGAGAGAGAGAGAGAGAGAGAGAGAGAGAGAGGTATTCCGATATTATCGGGTTTTGCATATTCGATACCTGTTAAATACCGATTTTGGATTAACGCAAGCCACAACTGAAACGACAATTCATTGCAATAATTTTCCTTAATTGTTTTGTAACCTGGCTTTCACAGAATATAAATTATCCGGGAGTGAAAAGATTACCGCATTGTAACTTGGAAATTACATTCTAAAAGAAAGAGGAAAATCGAGTGCAAATTGTGCATTAATAACTTTTCCAGAATGAGAAAAATGTACATTTATTATTTAATGGCCCTTTGGAAATGCCTAGAAGCAAATACGTACCAGTAAAAATAGTTTTAGTGAATTCATAAATATGCAAGCATCATAGTTCAGAAACCTTGCTCGTGCAGTTCAGAAGAATAGAGAAGCACTCTTTATAGTGCATTATTCATTTTGTTTTCTTTTCCAATACAAAGCATGAGAGCTCTTTGTGCAAGTAAAATTATTCAAAAATTGTACAAACCAAAAAAAACAAGGAAGCAAGACTAAAAGGGGAAAAGGTCCGTTCTTCTCGTGTATGGAACTTAAACATGATCATTCAATAATTGTATCATGTTTAGTTTTTTTATGATTTCAGAGACTCTGCGTGGTTTGGGAGTGTTCTAAGGCTAAAGTATTGAAGACGAACAAGTTGAAACTACAAGCATATAAGTGGGAACTGAGTACCTAATAGTGATAATGATTATAATAACATAATAAAAAAGATGATAATGATGATAATGATAGTAATAATAATAATAATAATGATATTATTATTAATAATAATGATACTAACAATACTAATAATGATAATTATAATAACAATGATGATGAAATTAACAACAACAGTAATAATAATAGTGATAATGATAATAATAATAATAATAAAAACGAATTTTATTGTTAATATTATCTTTTTCTTTATTCGTACTATAATTATAATGAATATAATTGTAATAATGTTAATTATAATTACGATGATGATAATGATGATAATGATAAAATGATCATAATAACAGAAATGAAAATAATAATGTTTGTAATGATGATGATAATGACAATAATAGTATTATTGTTTTTAATATTGATAACAATGATAATAATAATGGTAATAATAATAATAATAATAAAATGATGATAATTATAGCAATTATAATAATGATAAAAGTATTAAGGATAATCATAATACTGACAGTAAGATGAAGAAGAATGATAGTACTGATGATCATAATGATAGCAACAACAAAAAGAGCAACAAAACAATAAAAATTATCAATAATAATCATATTAATTGATAAAGTAATAAAAGTACTATTAGTAATAGTAATTATCATCATCATCATCATAGTAATAAAAAAACAATAATAATGATGATGACAGAAACAAATACACAAACACATTAATTCTACTACTATTACTAATACTACTGATACTAACGAATAGTTATGATGATAAGGATAATATATATCACAATATTGATAACAATAACACCAACAACAATAATAACAATGATAATGATGGTGACGTTAAAGATAATGATAATGATACTACTAATAATGGTGGGGATGATGATGATAATAATAATGATAATAATAATAATAATGATAATGAGAATATTAATAATCAATAAAATGATAATGATAACGGTAATGACGAAAGTAATGATAATAATAATAATAATTATAGTAATGATATCAATAATGATTATAATGATGATGATAATAATAACTATAAAAATGAGGATAATGATAATAATTATAATAATGAGGATAATAATAACAGCAGTAGTAATAGTGCTAATAAAATAATAATGATGATGATAAGAATTATTGTTTTTGTTTTTATTATTATTATTGTTGTTGTTGTTATTATTATTAAATATTATCATTTTCATCATCTCTTATCTATTATCATTATTGTTGGTGCTTTTCTTCTTCTTGGTCTCCGTCTTATTATCATTATCATTACCATATCATTTCTAGCATCATTGTCAGTATCACTATCATTAATATCAATACAATTTTAGTATTATCTTAAT
>NC_091551.1:18408450-18410950 GCF_042767895.1 Penaeus vannamei | reverse complement strand
ATGCGCACAGCATTGTTTGATATATTACTTTATATAAGTTCCATATATTAAATGAAAAGAACCAATCACTAAGTAGTTCCAGAAGTAATCACCTCACATATAAGGATGAACTTAATGTCAAGAGTAGTAAAAGTTAATAGTACTTTATAACCGTTAAGTTTGGCCTCGTGCTTCTCCTGCACAGCCTCGCTCTGCGGCATCGTAAAATCCAGTAATTTGATTTGAGCATTTTATAGGCCTATATATTTACCTGTGTAAAAGCACTGATCTGTGTGTGTTTGAATGCATGCTTATTTTTACTGTTTCAACGAGAGAAATATAAAACTATAAAGGGCACAATCTAAAGAATAGCTAAATCATGTAGACTAATGTATTGATATGTATAACACGAATTCACGAACATACAGCTCATAAGATTTAAGTAAACATGTCGAGGGCGCTGGTTTGGTTATTTACCCGAATCGAACGATTAATCATGGCAAAACCTCCTTCAAAGATCGCTTTGTGTGTTTGTTTTTTCTTTATCTTACCTTTTTCGTTTTCTTTTTCATTACAGACACTAATAAAAAGAGGAAAGGTTATTGCACGCTAATAACAGGTACCTGATGCCCTGATTACACACACACACACACACGCACGCACCCCATCCCCACATACACACACACATCTATAGATATAGATATATACATACATATATGTGTGTGTGTAGATATATTCATTTATCTAATCATATATATATATATATATAGATATAGATAGATAGATAGATAGATAGATATAGATATACGCACACATACATTTATATATATATATATATATGTATATATATATATATATATATATATATATATATATATATATATATATATATATATATATATATATATATATATATATATATATATATATATATATATATATATATACGTGCACACACACACATAGACAAACACACAGCACAATCAGTAATGGTGGGTACAACTATTACTGGTCAAGCCGATGGTCACCATTTCCAAGGAGTAGCCATTGCCATCTCCAGCCAACTTCAACCTTCGGTTGTAGAAGTGTCTTTAAGCCCCGCCAATTCTCCAGTGGCCACTCTAAGGTGTTTCACCTAGACAGATTGGGGGAAGAGGAATGTAAAAATAAGTTCTCCACAGCAATCTCTACTCGAGGAAAAGTGCTTGAGAACCTGGCGGACCCTATAGCCCTATGGGATTTCTCCATTCGTGAAACACTCGATGCAGCTCAGGAGACCACTGGTAAACGTCTAAGGACAAGGCAGAATATTATCTCACTGGAGACATTGGAGGCCACAGATGTGTCTCGCTGGCACTTTTGAACAGAAATCGGGATTTGTGCTGTTCCTTGGTGCACAGGGTTTAATCTCGACTGAGAAGAGATAAGGAACAGTCCAACAGGAATATAGTTGAGGAGGCATAAGGCCATTTCCTAGTAAATGATCTTTTTCCTACCTACTAAGCCGAGAAAACTGAACTCCCATCTAAACGTAATGGATGATTGCAGTCCGCTCAGTGGATGGACAGAACATCTCAGATCATGGGATTCATGAATGCTGGAACGAGTATTTTGAGCAATTATATCTGGCAGATCCCCTGCATTTAGTCTTGATGCAAGTGATGTTGCAATCCCAGTACCTGAGCCGCCATCAGTGAAGATCCCCCTACCCTGACTGAGGTTATGAAGGTGATCTCAAAGCTGAAGGGAGGGAAAGCCGCAGGCTTATGTGATATCCTTGCTGAACTGCTAAAGGGGACCGTCTGCTTTTATTTTCGATTTTTCGATTTTTCTTGCCGATTTTGATGAAACTCACACCCTTTTATTTGGGCCCCTTCCCATTGCCTGTGGTCGTTTTTTTTTTCGAAATCGCCCGAACAGTTTTTGAATTATTGTCAAAAAACGGAAAAATGCGAAATTCGCCATTTTGAAAATGCAGCACCTGGGTCAAAGGATTCCGACTTCAGAAACGGCAAGACATTCAATTTTATTTGATTTTTGCACAGAACTACCTTATATCTACAACTTGATAGAGAGCGTTTTTTCGATTTCGACTTAAATTTTTTTTGTGTGAATTTTTGAAGTAGGGGACTTCAAGAAAAAAAAAAAATAAAAACTTTCTTACATTGACCACTTTTACAAGAAGTACAGGCAAAAACTGCGAAAACGCTCTCAATCAAGTTGTAGATATTTTATTTTTCTACAAAATGAGCCATAATATAATTTTGGACATATGGTGTGCCCGAAATCATTTGACCCACCCCTAAAGGTGGAGTTCCGAGATATCGGCATTTTACGTTTCTTCATCTTTCCAAGGCTATCTTGATATCAACAAAACAAGGCATAAGATTAGTCTTCCTACACCATAATCCACTATCATCTACCTGCATTCCGAAGTCTTGCGGACATTGCCAGCACGTAACGGTTTCTCAAAATCTTACGTATAGTGCGGAGTGGTGGCAGTGATCTGGGGGTCTATAGG
>NC_091551.1:18395950-18398450 GCF_042767895.1 Penaeus vannamei | reverse complement strand
TGTATGTGAATGTGTGTGTGTTTGTGTGTGTGTGTGTGCGTGTGTGTATGTGTGTGTGAATGTGTGTTTGTGTTTGTGTGTGTGTTTGTGTGTGTGTGTGTGTGTGTGTGTGTGTGTGTGTGTGTGTGTGTTTGTGTGTGTGTTTGTGTGTGTGTGTGTGTGCGCGCGCGCATAAGGTGCCCATCTCACATCAAATTGATTTTAAGCATAAAATATAAGAAATATGTGCGAATAGACGAACATATAGACGGACGAATGGACGAAAAACCAGCAGCATTACATTAGAATTGAGATATATTTCTGTTATAATTAAATCTGAGAGGTAAAAATATACCCTGCTGACGCTTATGAAAAGATAAAACACAAGATAATCTCATTGTATCTAATTCATCAAAAAGATATCAGCGCTACGAAAAATACAAAGAAAAAGTGACAATGGCGTTTGCATAGTGAGCATACCAGCGGCGACACCAAGTAGAAAGAACTGGTTATGAGAAAAAAAGGGAAAACAAGAAAAGAAGAGTAGGAAGGAGAATAAAGAATTTCTCCCTTTCCCCGCACTATATTTTGCTGTCCTCTCCCTTCCGAGATGTCTCATCCGCCCTCTCGATACCGAACTTTCATCTCGCGAAAGAGCATCTCAAATCTTCCCTCCGTCTTTCCTCTTCCATTTCCTCACACTCTTCTGCAGTAAGCTGTAAATAAAAGAAAATATTTCCGTTTGTCTCCCGAGCACCGCTTCTGTCGTTTGTTCCTTCGTTCTTCGAGTTTTTTTTTCCGGACTGCGGCTTCACTCGCTGCAGATTGCAAGCTCATACCTGGAATATGCACATGTGTGTGTGTGTGTGTGTAGTCTGGAAAAGCAAAATCCAATGATAACGTTTGAATGACTCCAAGGTGGTAAGCTTGGGTTCGAATCCCGGTGGAGATCAAACCCGAAGTGATTTTATTTTCGCTTCCTCTTTCTCCCTCAGTTTACTCTATGTTCGTATTTGATGTTACACAATCATGATAGACCGCAGGTATATTAAAGTAGTGTGTGTGTGTGTATGTATGTATGTATGTTATATATATATATACATATATATATATATATATATATATATATATATATATATATATATATATATATATATATATATATATATATATATATATATATATATATATATATATATATATATATATATATATATACATACACACACACACACACACACACACACACACACACACACACACACACACACATACATGGTACTCTGAATAACAAGAAACAAAAACATTTGCTTCTCCGGAATAGATGTTACAGTAGATTATTAGTAGATTTGTGGTAAAACGTGGCTTTTAATAGACTGTCGGTTAAGCTTTTGTTTGCAAGTACCATAATATTATGTTAATGGTCCAAACATAATTTCATCGAAAGTTCTAATGTTTTTTGATTTGGCGCAAGTTGAAAGTAGTTGTGTAAAGGTTTGTTGATGTTGCCAGCTTTGGTTCTTTTGGCCCTTCTTCTTTTCCGCGACCACGAGATGTCACGCCAGGATGTGACCCGCTACGTTGACCTGAGGTGCTGATTGGTTAAAGCCGTAACACATGCGAGCGATCCTGCAAAACTCACGGAATACGGAAGTTGCTGATGAAGATTGATCCGGTGACTTTGCTTGAATGCTTGTGGGGTCTGAGCTCCCCGATGAAGGTTCTGGGGTTATCAGGCACATCAGTGATGAAATCCGCTAGCTGAGAAAGTGGCATCACAGACCAGGACTTGAACGGGAGCTGCTGTACACAGTCTAGAGCTTCTTGTCTAATGAGGAGGATCTTCCATTGGGAGAGCAGGAGCTTAACCAAACCATTCTCCTGGGTGACACGCGTCTGTTCGAACGCAGCAGGAGCCGAGGGTACGGTTGTGTGACTGAAAACCAGACTCGAGCTGTGACAGTGTCGAGGTTTCCAAAGCGTGATGCCCATGTGGAAGCGAATGTCTAGGGATCATATCGGCCGTCAGGTACGAGCAGCATCAGTATCCAGATGTCTAGATCCATTTTTTGGATAATATAAGAGGCCACTTATCCTTTCTCATCCCCGATCTTGACTTTCTGTAAATCATGTAATATAACTTGATACTTGATATAACTATTACTATCTGATTTATATTACATGTTTGCGAAAAGAAATGTATGAGCAGTCACTAATATGAAATTAACAATAAAGGAGGTAAAGATAATGGCAATTTGTGACACGAATTCTGTATCAGACTATACCGCATGTACGAAGTCTTCTAAATTCCGATTCCGGAACCTTCGCAGCGCGCAATACCAGTAGCCCCTGGAGTGGGTTTTCCCCAGAAGGAGAGCTCAGGTGGAAGCGAGAGGCTGGGAATGTTGGCACGTAACCTCCTTTCTTTAGAGTGGTCTCTTTACGACAGAGGAATTCGTCTCATAGCAAAGCTGACATTTCACGGTGAGGACACTTCCCGAGCCAGTCTGAAAGAAAATCG
>NC_091551.1:18373450-18380950 GCF_042767895.1 Penaeus vannamei | reverse complement strand
TTTCCTCAGAGACAGGTTGTGGTCCAGGGAAGGAGGAGGTAAGGGACGCTATCTGGACCCCGCCAATTTAACTACCCAAAGAGCCAAGAAAAGAGACCGGAAGTGGACACAAGCTGAGGGTTTGTCGTAGTCGACGCCATCATGTTTAGAAAAGTAAGTGTAACCCTGTGAATTTTTCTTTTTCATTTTTTAAGTCTGTTTTAATATATTTTTATTTTTTACATATGTTGTATTGACTCATACAACTATATCCCCCAATGCAACAACCATTCATGAGTAGGTTATGTTTTTTTTTTTTAACTCCAGTTTATCTTGGAAGTTATTTAATAAAACAAGTTACAGTGGCCCTCAGGCAAATATCAACAGATGAAAAATCATATTACTGCCTTTTTAAAAGAAGGTTTATGTTGTCTTTTCGTGGAATTCATATTAATTTTATTTGTGATCCTGTTAATAAAAATATAATGTAGTCAGGATTTTTTTGAGGCGACCAATATAAATTTTCGTTTAATATACTATTAAGGAAAACAATAAGCCAACCCATCTATTGCTTCGACTGCAAAACTAAGCTACCAGAAAATTAATTATTTGTGGAGTTTCATGGGACGCCATTAGAATTGAGATCCAGGTGGTGGTAATGATACCAAAGCTAACTTGTCATTTGAAAAGAAATTAGTATGTAAAAATGTCAATACTAAATTAAACTACAATTAACTGAAAAATGGTTGTGGTTGCTAGGAGGAAGGATCCAATATATATATAAATATATATATATATATATATATATATATATATATATATATATATATATATATATATATATATATATATATATATATATATATATATATATATATATATATATATATATATATATATATGTATATATATATTTATATATATATATATATATATATATATATATATATATATACATACAGTGTATATATCTGTATATATATATATATATATATATATATATATATATATATATATATATATATATATATATATATATATATATATATATATATATATATATATATATATATAAGTATATATATGTATTTATATATATATATATATATTTATATATATATATATATATATATATATATATATATATATATATATATATATATATATATATATATATATATATATATATATATATATATAT
This sequence comes from Penaeus vannamei, assembly GCF_042767895.1. NCBI lineage: Eukaryota > Metazoa > Arthropoda > Malacostraca > Decapoda > Penaeidae > Penaeus > Penaeus vannamei. The sequence goes on along the minus strand of NC_091551.1, from coordinate 18,379,770 downwards.
ATATATATATATATATATATATATATATATATATATATATATATATATATATATATATATATATATATATATATATATATATATATATATATATATATATATATATATATATATATATATATATATATATATATATATATATATATATATATATATATATATATATATATATATATATATATATATATATATATATATATATATATATATATATATATATATATATATATATATATATATATATATATATATATATATATATATATATATATATATATATATATATATATATATATATATATATATATATATATATATATATATATATAAATATATATATATGTATATATATATATATATATATATATATATATATATATATATATATATATATATATATATATATATATATATATATATATATATATATATATATATATATATATATATATATATATATATATATATATATATATATATATATATATATATATATAAATATATATATATATATATATATATATATATATATATATATATATATATATACATACATATATATATATATATAATATATATATTATATATATATATATATATATATATATATATATATATATATGCACATAAATACATACATACATACATATACACTCACGCAAAGAAAAACGGTCGCATGATTTCGTGAAAATATTATATTTTTTGACAAAACACAGTTCGGGAATTTTAAATGTGATTCTCCAAATATCAGTCAGAATATTTTACAAAGAATGTTATCATTTATTCAACGCCTAATTGCCTTTCATGAAGGACGCAATAATTATTTGAACATCACGAATGACTGCCTGCTTGCCTCATTATGCAGCAAGCGAGAAAGTGGTATGTCCAGCTTTTATTTTCCATATGACACGAGACATATTCGATACAGCAATTCATTGTAATCATTTTAAATTAGTTTGTTTTATTTTACGTGAATCTGTTCTCTCCGCTGAGTTGCAATAAGAGTAATAATAATTATGATGATAAAAGGATAACGACAAGGGCGATGAACATTATATTGATAATGGTGATGGTAAAGGTAGAGAGAATGATAATGATGAGAAGGATAATAATAATATAATAATATAATGGTAATAGCAATAGTGATATTAATGATGATAAAAATGATAATGATAATGATAATAAAGAATAATAATAATAATGATAATGATAATGATAGTAAAGAGAATAATAATAATGGCAATGGGAATGATAACGATGATTATGATGATGAGGATGATGATGGTGATTATAATGATAGTAATGATGCTGATGATACTGATGATGATAATGATGATGATGATAATGTTAATAGTATAGAGTTATAATAATGATATTAATAATAATAATAGTAATAATCGTAATAATAATATTAATAACATAATAACAATAATGATAATGATGGATAGGTTAATGATAATGACCATGACAGCGATAATAATAATAATGAAAGTGATAATAACAATAATGGCATTGAGATTGATAACAATGATTATGATGATAATAATAATAATAAATGATAATGGTAATAATGATATCAATAATAATAATAATATTATTATCATCATCATCATTATTATTATTACTATTGCTATTACCATTATTATTATTATTATTATGACAAAAATAATGCTAATATAGTAATGATAATAAGGATGATAATAGCAAAGCAAAAAGTCTTGTAATGCATAAAATGCTGTTTATAAGCTTCTCAATTTTTTTTTTCCTTACCTCGTATTTTCTGCGCCATTTTGCGTTGCAAGAGCGTGAGAAAGGTATATTGAACGTATGGAATGAAATACAAGGGAATGGTGTACTTGTGCCGTTCATGGGATGATAATGGTAATGTTAATGATGATTCAAAAGGAAACTGAGTAATTCTGAGCATCATCATAATTATTACCATGTAATTGCTATGACAATAAATATGATAATATTAGTATTATGTTGAGAATTAATACAATTATTACAGCAATTATGATAATTTTCCTTATGATTATGGTGAATAACTAAAATAGTATTTGATAAATCATGATGGTGACAATAGCAAGTATAATAATGAAATAAAGATTATGTTATGTTATGTTATGTCAATGGACGTTAAAACTACTTAATATCCCAGTGCAAAAGAATAAACTAACATTGTTATTATTATCTCTGTTATTATAACAACATCAATGATAATAATAATAATAAAATAATAATAATGATAATGATAATAATAATCATCATCATCATCATCATCAAAATAATAATGATAGTAATAATATTGATAAATAATATTAAAGACTGACAACAATAATAGTAATAACAACAAAGATGATGATAGATAATAATAAATGATAATGATGGTAATGATTGTAGTATCAGCAGCGGCAGCAGTAATAATAGTGGCAATGGCAGTAGTAATAGTAGTTATAGCAGTAGTATTAGAAGTAGTAGTATTAGTAGTAATAATGGTGGTAGTGGTAGTAGTAGTAGTAGTAGCTGTAGTTGTTGGTTGATAATGATCATAATAACAATGATAATAATCATAATGACAACAATATAAGAAATGTAGAAAAAAAAACAGTGACGATTTAAATAATCACAAGAAAAGGAACGGCTATTTGTCGATGTTCATGAGGAGATAAAACCTTCCTCATATCATGTGTTGAATAACAAATCAATCAGTAAATAATGAAAGAAAGTGCAGGCAAATCCAAGCGTATCGTAACATGAGAAAAGGAAGTTACGTGGTTTTTAATTTTATTTTATAAATTAATATTTGTTTATAAATATTTATTCATATTTATAAATATAAATATAAATAGATATTTATTTTTCTTGTTATACGAGAAAAGTAAATTTAAAGATGGGTGAGGCTCATGGCTATCGTAAGTGAGAACATCCGATTTTGGGAACAAGTAAGAGTAAGTCTTTTTGTTTATCATTGATATCATATATCTATCCATCTATATATGTACGTATGTATATTTTATTATACCTGTGAAGTACGAAGAATATTTTATTTGTTATTTGTTCGGTTTAGTTTGGTCAAATGTTGCTCTCTACAGTGGTTGATCCGCTGCAAAATATTGCTGTGGAGGGTGTCATGACTTGTGCTTGTTGTATTCGTTATTGTGGTACAGGCAATATGGAAGTCCATATATACATGCATACACACACACACAAACACACACACACACACACACACACACACATACATATATATATATATATATATATATATATATATATATATATATATATATATATATATATATATATATATATATATATATATATAAATATATATACATATATACATAAATATATATACAGACACACTCTCACACGCAGATATAAATAAATAAATATATATATATATATATATATATATATATATATATATATATATATATATATAAATATATATATATATATATATATATATATATATATATATATATATATATATACATATACATATACATACATACATACGTCAGCAACGTCAACTGGCATTACTAGGAAGCATAAAGGTAACTGTGGTACAATTCGCAGGATTACTTTGGAAAGGTCAGTATCACCCTGACAATAGGTATTCAGAGCTGCATTGTGCCGATTGTCATTAGAGAACATGCCATTCTGTGATTAATTCCATGTGAATATAATGTTTTCTTTTCACTGCAATGGTATGTTATAATAATAGATCATTTTTAAGTTTGGCATAATCCCTTACCAAAGATGTAATTTGCTATAAATCTGTATACATTTTTATTTACTAATCTATATTCACGTAGATTGTACATTTTCACTCTATATAGTTCCATACATAAAGTATATATTACGCAATATGAACATATAATAACACAAGTACATATAATATGAACATATAATAACACAAGTACATATAATATGAACACAATATATACGAGTTTCATAGAAAAACGAATGCAGTCCTTGTACGCGCAAACAGATTGATGATAAACAGACAGATGAACAAGTAGACATATAGATGGATAGATAAGATAAACAAAGACAGACAGACAAAGACAGAAACACATACGCACACACTTTCTGCAAGTCGCTCTGTTCTGTCGGCATCATTTTTTGAGTCCACAAAAACTATTTCTGACCACATATACGAAAAGAAAGTATGTGCAAAATATTCGACAACCACATTATTCGCGCGCCACTCAGGTCCGCGAAAAGAATCCATCCTATTCGCACCCTCACAGACACCAACCCCAGGCCACCTGAAAACTATATTTTTGTTTGTTTACTTTTATTCCGAAAATCGAGTTACATACCTGATCACCTGCAAAAAGTCACAGGGCGATATATATTCAATTTTTGTAGACTTTATCGAAATGACAAATACAAGTTTTATGTGAGTGCACACACACACACACACACACACACACACACACACACACACACACACACACACACACACACACACACACACACACACACCTAAAAGAAAAACATAAAGAAAAAAACGCAGAAACAAAACAAACACACACATGTATAGATAGATAGATAGATAGAGAGATATAGATAAAGATATGTATATGTATATATATTTATACATATATATGTATGTGTGTTTATACTACAAAGATCTATATATGTAGTTTCTCGCTCCTAAGATTTACGCAATCCCTATTAATCGTGGAAAGTATGGCATTTTTAAACTTGCAGTCGATCTTCCAAACGTAGTCTAAACAAAGAAAGCAAACATAAAACGTTTAACAAAATGGGCATTAAAGGCAAAAAATTACTGGCATGCGTATCCAAAAAAAAAAAATTATTATTAGTTTCTTATTGTCTTCATTATTAATCTGTCGTTATTAGCATTACCGTTGTTTCCCTTACCATTATCAACGATGCTCATTTCATCACCATCATATTCACCACCATCACCAGTTCATTTCCGTTAGATTTGCGAAGACTTGCTTCGCCCGAGCCTTTTCTCTAGAGTGGCCCGGCCTGTGTCAGCTATTTCTTGTTGACTCATGTGTTTTCTTCGAACTGTATGCTTAGCGTGGTGGCTGGATTGAAAACAAGCGATCCAGCTGCCACGGTGTAAGCATGTGGCAAACCCTTTTTACCAGCCCGGCGGCTGTGGTGGGTGGTCCCTGTCTTAGAAATTGCGTGTCTTCACAATTGTGCAAGTAATGTAACAGGGTGGCGTTAGGCTCGCCGCATTACTTGCATTTCCTGACAACCACGTCATCAAGAAATTGCCAAGCGCATGGGTAACCTAGTCTTAATCTGTGCAGTATGACTTCGGTACCTCTTTTTCTATTTGGAGGAAGATCCAGTGGCTTATAGCATGTGGCATCTGAGTACCACGTGCTAGAGTGAATTTGTGGTATTTTCTCTGTGCATGCCCCCAAGAACTGCATGTGCTGTAACTTTGGAACTTAGGCTCAGTCTCCTTTGGCTTGGGTTGACGATCATGGAGGTTGGGGCATTCACTTGCCCTTTTCGGCTAGTCTGCCGTCACCAATCATTTCATCCCTATATACACGTCACCTTCTAATTCTCACTTCCCATCAACAGGTCTGACCCAATTCCCCGCTGTTCAGTCTGCTTACCTGAGGTTGTGAAATCCATCCGAAGCCGCGAGGTCGACTGGCCAAGGAACAATGCTCAGTTGCAGAAAGCCTGAGCCAAGCAATCAAGGCAGAATGGCCGTTTAACGAACGCAGAAATCCATCAACCCAGACAATGAATCTGGGATATTGTTGTGTTGTGTAGATTGTTATTATTATTAACGTAGTAATGAAATTGAATATGAAATGATGATGATGATGATGATGATGATGATGATGATGATGATGATGATGATGATGATGATGATGATGATCATCATCATCATCATCATCATCATCATCATCATCAATTTATGCTGGGGATCATATGAATTATATGACAAGGATAATGGTGAATAATTATTACAGTCTTTATTGTTTTAATTTTCTTCTCTTCATTTTCTTCCCATGATTTTTCTTTGTTTATTCATCTAGAACTTCAGGTTAATGCATTTGAAATCAACGCTCAAGAAAGTGTCCTAAGTTCGTCTTCATCATTTTCGTAAACACCACCATATTATATTCTTATTCTGCTTATGTTAATTCGGTTATTATCATTATGGGTTTAAACATAATAATCAACATCATTTTCGTTATTATTGTTATATACATGTGCATGAATATACATGTAAATATATGTATGTATGTATGTATGTATATATATATATATATATATATATATATATATATATATAC
>NC_091551.1:18353450-18355950 GCF_042767895.1 Penaeus vannamei | reverse complement strand
ATCTCTGACTGATAATTCAAATTGATTTATGTTTTCATGCAAATCTAGAATTTCTGTTGGACAATTTAGTGATGTTGCTAAATCAATAATATGTTTCGTCATTTATGTGAATATAGTAAAATTCAATGCATAACAGTTTGTATATAAATTGGTAATATGTTTTTGCAATGATTGCTGGCCCGAATATTTTCTATGATTATATTATACGGAGGGGAAAATATTCAAGAATGACATCTTCATCCCTGTCTGCCTCAGTCCTCGTGTCTTTGTTAGGCTGACGTTGGCCACCACTGGAGGCAGGCGGGTTGAAAATCATGCAACAGTTCCGAGTAAATTTTAGGGAGAATGATGTAAGTTAGGGACGTGTAATATCATATCAAATAGGACCCCAACTGGTGGTCGTAGGATATATGTCAGACTGACATTGGCTATCCTTGGAGGCTGGCTGATTGTGGCCGTGAGGAGAGGAAGCAACTGGCAGTGACGCTGTTCCTGAGCCCGCCATCTTTGCTGTCCTCTGAATCAGTGAATGTTGAGAGGAGAACGTTGAGTCGGAAGCTCGTCACAGACGACAGCTCCATGAAACCTAGCGAATGGGGTTTCGTTTATTTTGGTGTGCGACTCTGAGAGCAAGGACTCAGTTTCCCTAGAATTCCAAGCCCGATCGTCGGTGGTCTCCATTCTACGGCTGACCACTCTACTCCGAGCTCCACACCTGGACGCGATGTAAATACGATTGTTTGCCTGAGATTTATAGTGTAAATGGTAATTCCATGAAATATGAATTGAATTGCGAAGTACTGCGAAGTGAATAAAAAAACATGCTGTGAAGTGAATGATAATGAATTGAAACTGTTTAACTCATGTAATATTTCTTTACAGCCTCCATTTGGCCGCATTACATTTAACAGGAGTCCATTTGACCTGAACTTGACCCGCTTCATCTGTGGCTCCCCTGGCCACCTCACTCTCTCGTTCCTCCCACATATGACTTCTATTTACTGACGGAGCTTCCAACTTGGCAACCAATCACGCCTTTCTTATTCTTACTATGTATGATTTTTCTGTAAATATAATATATTTAATCGTGGAATTTAAATATTGTCATTCTCATGCCCAAAATCTAAATCCCAAGGGATACCATTTAAAGAAACCAAGCTTAAAACGCAATAAAACCTAAAAAACAAAGAAACAAAGGACGTACATGCATAAATCTATCTAATCTGTCTGCTCATTACACCAGGGTATACTCCTGTGAGCATGGGTTTGAGTACCAGAAATACATATATATGTGTAATAATATTTTATACATTGCTCATTTTCGTTCACATGCACATGCCAGCATACACCTTTACACATGTGCCTATGCATAGGGATATGCATACATTCTCCTACTACGTTCTACACAACTATGCACATGGATATGCATGCACATACATAGACATATGCGCACATCATATGTACCTCCATATATGTGAAATCACACATATATGTCTGGTACACACACACACACACACACACACACACACACACACACACACACACACACACACACACACACACACACACACACACACACACACACACACACTCAAACGTGTATGTTTTGCTGGTAAATAATGGGGATGAATAAGAACAGTATTTTGTAAGCTAAGGTTGCCTTCACTTTCAATTTTACGCATTTCAACAAAATAAACGTAAAGCAAAACGGTATATGTTTTGATGAAATAGACACTGGAGCACTTTAATTTCAAGCTCGTTACAAAACATGAAATAATATGAAACAGCACTGACTGACACAATTTAAACATGGCCATTTAATTATTTCATTCCATTTTTGAGCTCACGCAACAACGAAAATGCATAATATTTTCAATTGCACTCTGCCCATCGACAAATCTGCAAAAATAATCTTTGATGTCAATTGCAAATAACATAGCAGCTAATAGACAACGCGGCTGTTTAAATCCCATCCACAACTAATATATGAATAAAAAATATACATTTTACAACCCAAGTATCATCATTCTCTACCACAGATTCATTATACATTAGGGCTGATCAATAAACAATACATTAAATTGCTCTTGCTTCAATATGCATAGAATAGGTTTCATTTTCAATAAAAAAAAAGGTTGCTCGGAAATACACCATCCCACAGGGGTAAAATAGATTACCTCACATATGATATCCATTACTTGTTACAAGACTCCCAACATATCCAAAAGGATGCCAATGTGCGACATAGAATATCACGTCATACATTTGAGGAGATCCCCCGATTTTTGTTCTCCGTTCCTTGCATGGTACACTGGACGCTTGTTATTTATCACTAGGTAAGTGTAGATGCGGTTAGATGATATACAGTAATATAGCGGGGACTGCATGGAACTGTTGTTTGGGGATGTTTATGGTTGGAATATTACGGAGTTGGCGTGTGTGTGTATGTGTGTGTGTGTGTGTGTGTGTGTGTGTGTGTGTGTGTGTGTGTGTGTGTGTG
>NC_091551.1:18328450-18333450 GCF_042767895.1 Penaeus vannamei | reverse complement strand
AATCTGTCCATACAACCACTACTTATGTATATTCATATAGTATATATATATATATATATATGTGTGTGTGTGTGATTATATATATATATATATATATATATATATATATATACATATATATATACATATATGTTTATATATATGTATATATAAATATATATACACATCTATACTTAATATACATCTAAATTATATATATATATATATATATATATATATATATATATATATATATATATATATATATATATATATATATATACATCTCTACTTAATATACATCTAAATTATATATATATATATATATATATATATATATATATATATATATATATATATATATATATACACATATATCTATATCTATCTATATCTATATATATATATGCCATTAACTCTAATAAAAGGTATCACGCCAGACGCCAAGTATGAGAAATATGTCTGTGAGGATTGGAAGCGAGGCGAGGTTTCCCGGCTGAACCAGAATCCAGAGTGATGAAATGCACTTCGCCATGAGCCGAGCTGACCTCAGCTGTCCCAGGCACCGCCCCCGGGGAAGAAGGTCCGTACTTCGTCCTGCCCCGGATTGGCGAGGGAAAGGCAACGTCCTCCGGATTCGTTGAAGTCCTGGATGACTGCCCTGGATTGGGCGAGGAGCAGGCAAAGTCCCCCTCCGGATCAGGTGACGGCCAGGCTGACTCCGCCCCCGGGTTCGGCAGACGGGGGCAGCCTGAGGGCAACCTTCCTCGGAAAGAAGAGTCAAATGTCCAGCGGCGTGGTCAGTCTTGACATTCTATGCCTCTGACCTATGGCTCATTATCTCTGTGGAAGGAGACGAATGGGTCAGAGGGATACAGTTACTAGTATCATTTTAATGGCCCTGACTGGGGTGGTCGGAGTAGACAGGAAAGCGTCTCGAATATACGAACATGAGAGTTTATGTATGCCGTACACATATATCTATATGTGTGTGTGTGTGGGGGGTACATACATATGTTCATGTAGATATACACATGCGCGCGCACACACACACACACAGAATATATAGTATAGTATATACGGTATATATAACTACAGTATATAAGTAATCTCACATACACACACACACACACACACATATGTATATATATATATATATATATATATATATATATATATATATATATATATATATATATATATATATATATATATATATATTTACTTGTATATTTATGTGTGTGTGCTCGCGCGCGCATGTGCATATACATATGTAAACCTGTGTATGTACACCCCCCACCCCCCGCTTCACACGCACGCATGCACGCATATATATATATATATATATATATATATATATATATATATATATATATATATATATATATATATATATAAATATATATATATATATAAATATAAATATATATATATATATAAATATAAATATAAATATATATATATATATATATATATATATATAAATATAAATATATATATATATATATATATATATATTATATATTTATATATAATATATGTGTGACAGACATTATTTATCGTATATATATGCTGTAGTTAAATACTTATTATCTAAACACACACATATATATGTGTGTGTGTGTTTGGGGGTGTGTACATACAAATGTTTACTTATGTATATATACACGCGCGCGTGCGAGCACACACACATATATAAATGTTTATGTAAATATATATATATATATATATATATATATATATATATATATATATATATATATATATATATATATATATATATATATATATGTTCAAGGTCGTCAACTCTCGTCTCCCTCATTTTTATGAGCTTCCTAAAACCCATAAGCCGGCCGTGCCTCTACGCCCCATCATCTCCTCCCGGGGATCGGTGACGCATCCTCTGGCGGCTTGACTAGCTAACTCTCTCACTCCCCTTCCTGGCACCTTCTCTCCTCACCTTCGCCATTCACAGGACTTCACCTCCCGTGTCCGCGGTGTTCCACCGGCGTCCATGCTGAACTTGGATGTCGACTCCCTGTTCACCAAGGTCCTGCTTCATGACGTCCTCGCTTTCTTTCAGAGGAAGCTCCCTGCCGAGGATCCTCGTCTTCCTCTTCCCACCAAAATCTTCCTCCAGCTGATTCGTTTGTGTGTGGAGTCGAATTCCTTCTCCTTTGAGGGTCGCTTCTGCTCACAGACGTTCGGTGTTGCCATGGGCTCTCCTCTCTCCCCTGTTCTGGCTAACCTGTACATGGAGTTCTTCGAGTCGGAGTTCCTCCTTTCCATCCCTCGTCCTTCTTTGTGGCTGAGATATGTCGACGACGTATTCGCACTCTGTCCCCATGACCCTGCCCTGTTTCCTGATTTCCTGTCGCAGCTGAACTCTCTCTCTCCTTCCATCCGTTTCAAGGTGGAATGGGGGGTTGACAACAAGCTCCCTTTCTTGGGCATTTGTCAATAGATTTGATGATCATTTCTCCTTTTCTATATACAGGAAACCTATGCACAGTGGTATGTACATACACTTCTCGTACCACCCATGGTATGTGAAGAGAGGGGTTGCCACCTCGCTGTTTCTTCGTGCCCTCCGCATCTGTGACCCCCAGTATCTGGATGGAGAGATCGACTTCCTTCGTCGTTCGTTCTCCAAACTGAGCTATCCTCGTCATGTCCTTGACGTCGCGTTATCCAGGGCGCGGTATACCTTTTGCAATGACTCCCCTCCCAATGCGTCTCCTCGCCTGCCTGTCCTCAACCTGCCTTACACCGAGGAGATCTACTCCCTCCGTCGGCCCCTGCAGTCTCTCAACTGTAGACTCTCCTTTCGCCAGTGAATACTCTCCGTCGCAGCCTGGTTTACACCTGCCCCTCCCTCCACCTCGAAGGTGGGCACCTATGTTGTTCCGTTTGCCTCCTGTGATAAGCAGTATTTTGCTGAAAAGGGCGCCAGTCTTGGTAAGCGTCTGTCTCAGCAAAAGTACGCTGTATCGAGGGGACACAGCAACAACTCCCTCTTCTGCTATCAGTAGGACACTGGCCATCAGATGGACTGGAAAGCAGCACGCATTCTTTTCCCTTCCGCTGATGTCCATGTCCGCAGACTGGTGGAATCTTCTCTGATTAAGCTGCTGCTCAATATCAACTTGAACAGCGGTTTTTCTCCTGCCGACAGCCTCCTTGTTTCGCACATCCTTCCTTATGCCGGTCACCCGTCACAGAGACCGCCTGATCCTTCGACCTGACCTGATCCCTCTTCCCTTTCTTTCCCCTCTCCTCACCTGCCCGGTGGTGTTTCGTTTCCTCTCTCCACTTGACCTGACCTCTCTTCGCTTCCGTTCTCCTGTCCTCACTTGCCCCGTGTTTCCCGAGTGCTTCTTCTCCCATTCCTCTTAGCCTCCAGGCTAGTACAGTGGTAACGTGTCGGCCTCACATTCGAGGGGTCGGTGGTTCGCGCCCGCCCAGGCGCGAGAAGTTGCAATTGTCGCTCGGAGGTTACTGCTGTGGCTGGGCACCACGGTGGGTAAGGATCGTATATATATACTATATTAATAAAATCTACAAATACATATATATATATATATATATATATATATATATATATATATATATATATATATATATATATATATATATATATATATATATATATATATATATATATATATGTATATATATATATATATATATATATATATATATATATATATATATATATATATATATATATATATATATATATATATGAATGAAAAAAACAAACATTCTACCGTGTTGATACTATGGTAGAAAAACCCACAATGCACAAACTAGATTTACTGAGGAAAGTGAGATTTAATTAATACAATATATATATACGATATTAAATCTCTCTCTCTCATATATATATGAATATATGTATATATACATACATATATATATATATATATATATATATATATATATATATATATATATATATATATATATATGTATATGAGAGAGAGATATTAAGTATCGTATGTATATACTATATCAATAAAATCTATAAACGTTGTTGTTTGATTATATTTGTGGTGGCTTTTTTCCGTAGACTGAAAGTGATTATGAATATGGCAATTTAGCCATAATATCAAGTCAGTGAAAATATGAAAGGGCTATTTCATCTACGGCTGATATAAATCTACACTTACACACTAGTGAGCCTAGATTATGCATGGAAGTCGAAATTACTGCCTCTTATCGTCTTCTTAATAGTAACATTACTTTCATGTACCCAAAACTCAGTCATTTCCCGGCGGTTGGTTCTGCAGTAAACAAAGAATGCCGCACCAGAGGCACCCTTGCTTCACTACCTGTTGGGTTTCCTTGCACTGTTTCCTCTGTAAACATTTCCGTGCTGGTGTGCAAAGCCGAGAACCTGCTGCAAGGTATTTTCTCTCTCTCTCCCTCTCCATTCTCTCTCTCTCTCTCTCTCTCTGTCTCTGTCTCTCTCTCTCTCTCTCTCTCTTTCTATCTATCTGTCTCTCTTTCTCTTTCTCACTTTGTGTCTGTGTGTGTGTGCTCTGATACATCATTTTAGTAAAAAAATAAGAATTATTTTTTTGTGTAGTACTCATGAGTTTGTATAAGTTTTAATTGAATGGCCTGTAGAGTCACTCCCCGGGGTTGCAACCAGAGCAAATACTCCTCTTTAATATTTACTGACGTACTTAATAGTTGATAGAGGAACAGGGAGGGAGGTAGGGAGGGAAGAAGGGAGAGAAAGAGAGAGGGGGAAGGGGGAGAAAGAGAAAAAGAAAAAAAAGAAAAGAAATCCAGATAAAAAACAAAAAGCAAAAATAGAACGAGAGGGTGGGAGAGCGAACCACATACACATAAAGCTTCGCTTTATTCTTTTAGAAAACCGAATGGCATCAATAAAGATAAATGACTGGTTGAAATTATTTATAAAAGTTTTCAACTTAGTCTTGCTGAAGAGGCTGAACGTGAGTAAGATTTACGGTATTCCACTTCAGAATCAATAATTTTGTAAAGGCAAA
>NC_091551.1:18315950-18320950 GCF_042767895.1 Penaeus vannamei | reverse complement strand
AATGCACATTATTGCACTGCAACGCAATTAATGTCTCTAAGATATACCCACATTTTATACATCTCAGTGTGGAGGAGTATATGCAATGCATGCATGACCAGGAGGAATTAGACGAGCGAGGAGAACCAGATGCAGCCAGAAGGAAAGAGAAATTAAAAAAACGACCGGATCTCTTTGATTATTACTGTGAGGAGGAATTCACTCACCGAGTCAGCAAGGATGTTGCCAGAGATCAGCTGAGGAGAATGTCTCGCCTGCCAAGCCCAAGGAGCAGGAGAGGTATTAGTTAATAGTGATGTCTGTTCATAGTGACATATGCATATATATATGTGTGTGTGTGTGTGTTCGTAAATATATATATATATATATATATATATATATATATATATATATATTGTAAGTATGTATACAATATGTACATATATGTATATATATATATCTGCTATATATATGTGAATACATATATACTTATATAATATATGTATTTATATGTACATGTATGTTTATGTGTACATATATAAATATATAAATATATATATATTACATATATTATATATATATTATATATATTCACACACACACACATACATATATGTATATATGTAAGTATACATATGTGTGTATATAATATATATATATATGTATGTATGTATGCGCGTGCGTACACACACACACACACACACACACACACACACACACACACACACACACACACACACACACACACACACACACATATTCACTCTTATGTATATATTTAGAAAACGATAGATATTCGAAGAGGAAAGGGAGAGAAAGGGAGATATAGAATTAGATTTTGTTTTGATATTTGCTTTCCTTTTCAGGTCTTCCAATGCCCTCTAACCTACAGTTTCCCATTGCTGGACGCTATATGGCAATTGGCTATTATCAACGATCAGTAGCTGATTGCACTGATGCGTCGCAGATCCTGCATCCGGGTTCATAACACATACAGCACCCGAGGACGAACACAATGCAATGAACCATTTCTTCATCATCGCAAGTCTAAATGGATGCATAGATGGATGCGATATACCCATTCAGAACCCAGGAGGACAAAACCTCGAGTTATGCCGTTGTAGAAAAGAATGGGTACCAAATATAGAATGCCTGTCTGTGATGCCTCCCTGAAATTCACAAATCTAGTTGTTCGCTGTCACACCACACCCGGATTTTTATAGCATCCACACTTAGGGGTTTTCTCCCAGGTAATAGTGGGTATGCTTACAAGTCTTTTCTTCTCACTTCATCCCTGACTCCTAACTCAGAAAAAGGAAGGAAGTATAGTGCATCCCATTTATAAATAGGAACACCATTGAAAGAACATATGGTCTATCTAAACGGTTTAGCGGTCTGGCAACTAAGATGAGAATAAACTCGGCAATACATTAAATATAATCATTGCCTGTACAGTATTGCATAATATCGCCATTATGAATGGGCTCCCACTTGAGCATGGGGATGAACACGAAGATGTCGATCATATGCAACATGTTATTCTTGAAAAGAGAGCATTAGAGCTCAAGTGGGAAGAGGAAACATTGTTAAAAGACACTTCCAATTAGCCCGACCATTGCATGAACACTTGTTTTTATGTGGGTTAAAAAGAAATAAAATCAATGGAACTATGCCTCTATGTCCTTAATAGTGTGGCCTTTAAGATACTGTAAGGATTGTAGTCATTTTTTTATAAGAAACATTTCAAGAGATGATTTTCTGGTTTAATGCGGGAAAACAGACATTTTATATATATATATATATATATATATATATATATATATATATATATATATATATATATATATATATATATACATACATACATACATATATATATATATATATATATATATATATATATATATATATTTTTTTTATATATATATTATATATAATATATATATATATATATATATATATATATATATATATATATATATATATATATATATATATATATATATAAATTTCTGTAATACTTTGTTCTTCCAGCGTGTCGATCTGACTTTCACGTCATAAAAGTGCTATACGGAAAGTGAATTGCCAAAGGCAATGCATTAACTGTATAAAATTACCATAATTATGTTCATATCTATGTCGAGTATGGGAGAGTTTTCTGAATATTGCTTTCCAGTTTGAATTTTAACCTACGGTTACTCTAATATGCAAAATATACATTACATCTGAACAACCTTCACAGTTTACCTAATGACAAAACCCATGCATCCCGATTATGAAATCCTCAGTCTTATTAATACTACATTTTCACATGAAAATCTGTGGCCTATTAGAGCGAGTCATATTTCAGATCTGCTGAACCTGACCGATTTGTGTCCCTTTCCCCTTTCAACCATTCCATGTGTCATATCTCACCTTCATGTGGTTAAAGCAACTCCGTGAACTTATAGTGGACCGCCTGTACACATCTCCCACGGTCCCCTACACTATGCCCCCCCGCCCCATACCAGATGAAGGAACGCCGTACCCCTCGCTCCATGGCGGCGATCGCATCCTCCTGCGCCTTCTGAGTCGCCCGCAGGTCCTACTTTTAGCCCTTGGAGGTGAGGCAATCCGTCGCGCTGAGAAAGCTGCGACGAAGAGAAAACGGGAAGACGCACTGGAACGTCCCCCTGCGCCGCTCCGTTGCCTTTGTGTTTGTTCTTGTTTCACTGTAGAATTGAACCTCTGGCTGGGAAAGACGAATAGGTCACCGATTAGAAAATAAATGATTTGTAAGAGGATGAACTTTTAATTTTCATGAGTTTTATGTTTATTTTTGTTTTAATCTGAAGTCTATTATTAAGTTCTTACACTCAACATTTAACGTTGAACATTATATGAACTCTTTTACAATCTACATTTTTACAGGAATGGTTCTTTTATATTTTATTATCGTAATTGCAGTAAAACATTTATTTAACAACAAATACAGAAGAGAAAAAATCAAGACATCAGCTAATAGTTAAAGTAACATTGCTACAATGTCATGTAACCTATTTACACATTCAAATATACTCAATTTTATACATTTAATATATGTGGAAACATAATAAAGGCTTTGACACTTGCCCTAATCTACACCACGAGGTTAGGGATGTTTCAGTTGAATATTTATTAAATATGAGATGTACACATCTTTAACTCTGTAAAATATTATCATTATGATGATGAAATGTGTTAGATCAGTGATTTACTTCGTTTTATGCTATAAAAGATTGTTTTCCAATTACTGGTGTTCGCTAATGGATGTGGGCTTACCGCTTATGACAGCTTCTTTATTACGAACACGCTTCTTTGACTAAGGCAACCTATGAAGTGTGATTACTCATTTGCGGCTTACCAGCTGGTCATCAGAAATTAATTTCATATATTTACCAAACTGGTTTAACTATTTTACTCTATATAAATGAATGTTGGTGTTTATAGTATATATACCAGTTACAGTGTATAAGAACCTGCTTGTACCCTGTAACCGTGTAATTGCAAATTACAAGGAAAGTAATTCGCAAAGGTTGGTGGGTCTTATTGTAAGCGATCGTGGTTGCGTTGAACAGATGACTAGGTATTCTGCATTATCATTTTCTAATTCCTGTACAGTACGTAGTTGACGCGACGAAACGGCCACATGGTTGACGAAAAAACGTAAGCGGCTATTTCTGTCATTAAAAAAACAAACAGAAAAATCTGAGTGTAAGAGATTATCCTAAAAGAGAAGGACTGATTTACTAAATCATATAAATCTGCAGACTTCGACTAAAATAGCAAATGTGCACATAGATGTGGCGGGCGGCGTGTTTGACACTCATGGTTTATATCATTCGGTGATTTCACGGTATTTCTCATGCTTTATTTATTTTCAGTCCAAAATATCAAGACCCAGAATAATCCATAAATATTTAGAATTTTATTTCTCTCTGACACAACAGAAGGAAACGAGGAAACTGAAAGCGGGCTCCTTTTAGAACATACGTACCCTCTCGTCTGAAATAATGGAAAGATACTAATCTGCGTCACATCAATCAGTGCGGGTCTTTTCTTTCAACTCCAATCGAAATGATTCATCAGCTCTTTCACCGGGAACGGGAAATGGCTGTGAAAATAATACCCACTTTTATCTTATCAACATTGCGAGTCTGGAGTATTATCTATTTTATCAATATTTATATATATATGTGTGTGTGTGCGTGTGCACACACATATATATATTTTTACAAATATATATACACATATATGTTATACATACATATATATATCTGTGTGTGTGTGTGTGTGTGTGTGTGTGTATGTGTGTGATATTTGTATGTATATATATTTATATAAGTATATATATATATAATATATATATATATATATAAATATATATATATATATATATATATATATATATATATATAAGTATATATATATGTGTATATAAATATATATATATATATATATATATATATATATATATATATATATATATATATATATATATATATATATGTGTGTGTGTGTGTGTGTGTGTGTGTGTGTATAAATATATATATATATGTATTTATATATATATATATAGATATTTTCTTATATATATATATATATATATATATATATATATATATATCTATACATACATACATACATATATATACACATACATATACATATATTCATATACATTTACATATACATATGCATACATACATGCACGCACATATATAAAAATGAATATTTACATATACATTTAATCATAAATAAATAAATAAATATATTATATATATATATATATATATATATATATATATATATATATATAATGTTAGAAATAATGATGATAATGAAAATGGAAGTGATGATAGTAATGCCAATACTAATAATAGTTATCATTAAAACAAATACTATAATAACAATAACAGTGCATCTTTAATAATACTAAATACTAATAATACTAGTAATAGTTATAATAATAATAATAAATAATAATAATAATTATTATAATA
>NC_091551.1:18308450-18310950 GCF_042767895.1 Penaeus vannamei | reverse complement strand
TATATATATATATATTGTATTATATGATATGATAATATGATATGATATAATGCAGATAGATATATCATGTTGATTTGTTAATGCGTCTATCCATTTACTTGTTTATCTTATATATATATATATATATATATATATATATATATATATATATATATATATATATATATATATATATATATATCCGTATATACACCAATTGCGGAGCCTCTGTCGCTGTGATTCAGACGTGGGTTTCAGGCTTTTCCAGAACTTCACATCTCAGGGAAAGAGAAATTGAGACACATGAGCTAACATTATAATTATATTCCATATACTTTTATACATTCATTGTAAGATTCAGAGACGACAGATATACTGATTCGCATTTGATATATGAGTGTGTGTTATGTACTATCTACGTATGTATTTTCTTCATAAATAACAAAAAGAAATATGCGAAAAGAATCAAACATAATCGCCTAGTCAGTTTCCAGAGCGCCATGAATAATTCTTCAATAAGATACGGGAAAAGACTGAGTGGCACCATCCTTTTCTCGCCTATATTTCCTGCTCGATTCATGATGTCTGCAATAACATTAATGAAAGACAAGCCTCGGAAAAGAATGCTGGCGTGTTCGCATGGGTCCAACGACTCGTCCGGCAAATGTGAAATCCAGTATTAGTAATACGAGTCCACAATGTGATTTGTAATGTGTTATTGATATATGTATATATATATATATATATATATATATATATATATATATATATATATATATATATATATATATATATATATATATATATATGTTGATATATATATATATATTTCTTTAAATATATATATATATATATATTTATATATATGTATATATATATATATATATATATATATATATATATATATATATATATATATATATATATATATGCATATATATATATATATATATATATATATATATATATATATATATATATATATATATATATATATATATATATATATATATATACATACATATATATATTTACATATATATACTAATATATATACATATATATATTTTCATATATATACATATATATATTTACATATATATACATAAATATTTATATATATGTAAACATATATATTTATATATATATATATATATATATATATATATATATATATATATATATATATATATATATAAACATATATATATATAAAAATATATATATGCATAAATATATATATATATATATATATATATATATATATATATATATATATATATATATATATATATATATATATATATACATATATATATATATATACATATATATATATATATATATATATATATATATATATATATGCATATATATATATATATATATATATATATATATATATATATATATATATATATATATATATATATATATATGTATATATGTATATATATATATATATATATATATATGCGTGTGTATGTATGTATTTGTGTACATATATATACTGTGTATACATATAAATATATATAGTATAGTTTCCCCACTTCTGCTTATTTTTTTCTGCTTGCTCCATCTTTTATATCTATCCCTAGCCTATCCTGCCTCCGTACTACTCCTATCCTGTAGCATTCCCCTTACACCCCTCTCATTTACACCCTTTTTTTGCCCCCGCATTCCACGCTAGTTTCTCACTCTTTTACTCCTATTCCCTTCTTGTTCTAACTTTCATGTCTATTCCTAGCTTATCCTACCTCCATCCTATCCCTATCCTGCCGCATTTCCCTTCGTTCCCTACTTATTCGCACCTTCTTCTAGCTCCTTTGCTTTTTCGTTTTCCACTATTTCGTTAATTCTTACCTTTTTCATGCCTTTTACCCCGATTGTCCTACCTTCCAACTTTAACCCTATCCCTTCCTGCCCCCATCCTATCCCTATCCTGTCAAGCATTCTGGCGTAATCCACGGGGCGAGGCGAGCACAGGCGGACCACTTCCCACTACCAGCCGGTTTTCTACACTTCCTTTTATTTCTGTTTTACGTTGGCATTTTTTATTTGTATTTTACGTTGATTTGCACCATTTGCATATATTTCTTGATGAAAATATTATTGAAATCTTTCATTATCCACGCAGGGTTCACAATGACTCACATGATGTTCGGATAACAAGACATCCACATCCGCTGTGAGTGTTTCTTCTTTTACTTTGTATCTCATGCATTTTCAGCTGAGTTTTATTTTTCTAGTGGTTTCTTTTTATATATTGATCATTATGATATCTCAGAGAGATCATTATAAAATCAACGGAGAGTTACTGATTTTAATTTATTTTTATCCATGAATCGTAGCAATTGTTTTATGTATTTTCTATGGCAATAATCATTTTCTTATTGCTTTCATTTACCATTTTATTGTGTGCATTTGTTGTTTCATCTCTTGTATATATATTTTTAAGTCCATTAGTTCTTATTTATTTATTTACTCTTTTCCAGCGCTACGCTTCCGTCTGCGTAAGTGA
>NC_091551.1:18270950-18273450 GCF_042767895.1 Penaeus vannamei | reverse complement strand
GGGTAATTATATTGTGGTTATGATGATGGGGTCTTGTGGTGTGTTGACTTTCACCGCAATGAGCTCTGAGGTGAAGTTGTGTATTTTATGTTCAATTTTTGTTTTGATGGCGAGAGGAACGCCGTCGCTTTGTTCTTTTCTGTGATTAGCTTGGTATGTTGTGTATGTGTATGTATTTATTTTGTGTGTGCTGTCAAATCCGTGGCTG
This sequence comes from Penaeus vannamei, assembly GCF_042767895.1. Taxonomy (NCBI): domain Eukaryota; kingdom Metazoa; phylum Arthropoda; class Malacostraca; order Decapoda; family Penaeidae; genus Penaeus; species Penaeus vannamei. The sequence continues at coordinate 18,273,242 of NC_091551.1, read as the reverse complement.
TTTATGATTATTTTGTGGAGATTGTATTTTCTGTATATGTTGCAGAGGTCATTGCAGTCGTCATATGTCCATTGCAAGACATTGAGTTGTAAGGCTGTCAGGTGCTGTGTTGTCATAATGTGCGGAGTCATCATGGATGCTGGTCTTTATCTGAATCTGAGTGAAGGAAGCCGTTCTGTATGGTGTTTGTATTTTTATATCTTGGAATGTAGGTGTTAGCTATGTCCAGCTCGACAGAATATAGGCATTTATGAAGTTTTTGGGCGGTTACAATGTCACAGTGTTCAGGGTTTGTGTACAACTATTTTACATTTCCTGTGGCAACTACTTTGCTTATACTGTGGCGTCAAGTTTGTCGTACCTCTGTGTTAGCAGTGTAAAATCTTTTGCCGTAGAGGGCGGTGTCTATTACGGTGCCGTCCATCAATCTCTAGGGGCTTGTGCGGGGGCGGCTGGTGTGAGCAGCGTGTTCTGGGTCTGACCCTTCCCGTTTGTTTTTGTGGCGGCAGCGAGAGTTCGATTTGTTGCAAATTCTCTCTTGTTTTGGGATTTCGTTCTAGGCATTGTGTTGCTTGTAATGACTGTACGTTTTTGAATAAGCTGTTTCGTTTCTTCCGAGAGTTTCTTGGAGCTGTGCTTGTCGTTTTTACCGCCTACTTCAAGGGCAGCTTCCTTTATTATGTCATTGAACTGTGTGTTGATTTGGTCAATGTTACGATCTTCGTCGTTAAGAAGTCATTATGTGATTTCGATGTTAAGGCTAAATTTTGTTGTCCTGGTTTTCAAGCTAGTTTGATTCGGCTTCGGTTTTCACATGAGTTTAATCCTTTCCCTGCCGAGGTGCAATTTAATTTCGCCACAGACTAGATGGTCGATTTTGTTTCCGAGATCAGATAGCGACTTCCATGTCCATTTCTGCTCTAGTGTCTTTTTCGAAAAATGTAACATGATATTTAGTGACCGAGTCTGTAAAATCGATTAGCATTTGTTCCCTCTCATTCCTGGTGCCTATTCTGTGATTCCCTATTGAGGTTTCTATTATCTGTTTACCTATCTTGGCATCAAAATCTATAGTTACTTTGTATTTTTTTTTTTCTTTTATCTATCGCTGGTTAAATGAACATCTTCATAGAAACTCTCTATTTCTTCTTCACTAAGGGTGTTGGCTGGATAATTTGTAAATTGTACCTATTGTTTATTTTTAATATTACTGGTGCCACATTTTGGGTCACACTTTGGGATTCGACAATATTCTTTTCTTAGAGTTGGTGAACTAAGAAACCTATCCCTGATTCTAGCTTGCTGCCCTAGGGTTTGCCTCTCCAAAAGAGCACTTGCCCATCACTAAGTATTTTCTGCTCTTTACCTAGTCTTCTAGCCTCACATAGTCCTGCAACATTCCATTTAATGGAAAAGTTCTTCAAGTATTGTTAATAAGTCGGATTCAGTTCTCATAATCCTTACATTATATGGTCAAAACTTCGCCACGGGGGGTAGCCTGTCTTTAACCGGAGCGATCCTGATCGCCGCCGTAACCAGTGGCTCATTTACCTCCTTGAATTAGGGCCGTTGCTCTGAACGTGTATTCACGGGAGGTATGCAGCCATGTGCCGCCCACCAACTGGCTTAAACGTATCTTCGTGGGGAGTGAGTGAATTAGCGGGGGTGCCACTGGTAATCCCTCCGCCAAATGGGTTGGACCTGTTAAGCTTGGGCTTCGGAGTAGCAGCACGCAACCTGCTCACATCAAGGAATACTCCCGTGAGCTTGGGTTTGAGTCACAGAAACGCATACATGTGTGATCACATTTTATACACCTGAACCCATGTGCATATGTTGATTGCATTTATGTATATTTTCTCTCAGTGCAGATACATGCCCTTAGCATTATGCATATGTTCAGTTTCGTGCACAGGTATATACATACATTCAAGCACATACGCATTTCCCATCTACTTTGACATATATATATATATATATATATATATATATATATGTGTGTGTGTGTGTGTGTGTGTGTGTGTGTGTGTGTGTGTGTATATATATATATATATATATATATATATATATATATATATATATATATATATATATATATATATATATATATATATATATAGGTGTGTGTGTGTGTGTGTGTGTGTGTGTGTGTGTGTGTGTGTGTGTGTGTGTATATATATATATATATATATATATATATATATATATATATATATATATATATATATACATATACATACATACATGATGTAGGTTTGCATACACACTTGCTTTACATAAAAACTACACATA
>NC_091551.1:18225950-18228450 GCF_042767895.1 Penaeus vannamei | reverse complement strand
GCTGTTCCAGAGCGTGCTACTCTGGACATGTTTACATCTATTACTTACGGACACTGAAACACACACACACACACACACACTCTTACTCACTCACACTCATACACACTCACACATACACACACACATACAAACACACACACACACACACACACACACACACACACACACACACACACATATATATATATATATATATATATATATATATATATATATACATTGTACATAAGCAAATACACACAAATATATATATATATATATATATATATATATATATATATATATATATATATATATATATATATATGTCTTACAGTCGTAATCCTATTGACAAACAACCAATGGTAACGTGAACAAATCTGACACAAGACCATGAACGCAAATATTGTTGCAAATGCAATGCTATTGAAGTAGAATATATCAATAATAAAATTAAGACACTAATAGAAAACTACATGATATTCCACGATACAGTGCGCAGCTAAGAAATCTCGAGATTACGGTTTTTTAAACATGAGCGCTTTCACTTTCAAATTTTGTTTGTGTGTGTGTGTGAGTGAGTGAGTGAGTGAGTGAGTGAGTTAGTGAGTGAGAGTGTGAGTGTGTGTGTGTGTGTGTATGTGCCAGTGGTGTTTTTGGCTTAACTTAAAGGAAGCAAAAGTAGGTTCACTCAATTTACTTTTTTTCCTTGGTCTCCTTATTATCGAAAGAGCTGCCCCGCAGCTGCTTCTTCACGTAGGGGAAAATGGAGATCGGGGGAATAAAGAGGGCAGGGACACAATTCGAAGCCGTTGGACACCATTTTGTTCATAGCTACCATGCTGCAGTCGCATTGCCCTGCAGGAGAAAAAACCCTCAGGTCACTTTCTTTCGGCGTTCCTCAAGCAGAGCCTTCCGAAGCTTCCCCACTAGTTCAGTATAGTAAGGTCCGTTGAAGGTGCGACCACGATCCAAGAAGTCCACGAGGAGGTTCCCTTCAGGGTCCCAGAAGGTACCATGGCCTTTTGGGAGGACATCGTGTCTTTAGTATAGGTGGCGTCTGAGAGGATCGAAGTCAATGATGCAAAAAAGACTTCTTTCAAGTTCAATTAAGCTATATTGTCACATATTCTCTTTTGGTTACACTTATTCAAAACAGAGTAATAAAAAAGAACAAATAACGGCCTATCCCCAAATATATAAATAAATAAATAAACAAATATATAGAAAATAAAAAAATACACACATCAAAACATTTTTCCCATAAGCCATTATAATGTAGCCTATCTCCCCCCCCCCTCCCCATGTCCATCCCCCAAACTATCACACCGTGGTAATTTATTAACAATTAGGGGCATGTTAACTTTCAAAGCCAGCCCGCAATAGTTTTGTTCTCTAAAAATTGTTTTGTAATTAAGTCTCTATGCCAGTGATAATGACTGTATCTACATTATTTGGCTGCCAGCGAGCAAGCACATGAAAAGTCACACGTGTGCGCCCGTAGATTTTAATTAATGGTCAACAGTTCATGGCATTATTAATAGACAAAAATGTGAATTATGTTTTTAGTGCTATAGATATATATTTTACTCTGAAAGCCTGCCTCTCTCTCTCTCTCTGTCTCTGTCTGTCTCTCTCTCTATTCCACATCCTCTTTCTCTATTTGTGCGTTTGTGTTTGTGCAATATATGTGTATGTGGACGATGTATGTTTGTATATATGTATGTACGTATGGATACATATATGTACATATTCATATACCTATGTAAGCACTCATATATGTATCTTTCTATGTATCTAACTACATATATTTGTTATCTACCAACCTGTCTATCCATCAGTACATTTTTGTTTTGTTTACACGCATGCTGCAGCGCATTCATAAATGTATCAAGAAATATATCTGGTATATTAGCGTTTCCTTGCTGAGTGTAATAAATTCGTAAGCATTGAATACATTTGTATTGTGTATAATAATTATAGTTCTTAGTGTTCTTATAGCCAGCAGATAACAAACTCTGAAACAAAGTTATTCTCTTTATCTCCCTCTGTTGTTGATTAGCTGTGGAAGAGGATTAGAGGAAAACAGGAGATACACATTTCTGATTATTTTGATAAATAGTGCAATTAACAGGCTAATCAAATGCCGTGAGATATCCCTTCAATAAAATTAATTCTTTACTGGCTAGTATCTTCTTTATTAATGGTTCAGAATTACCTCATGAATGATTATAGACAATTTATAACAAGTATAATTATGTTGATTTTCATCCTAAATGATAATCAAATAATTCTACTTGTTTCGTCCGCCCATGTGACCCCTCGCACGCCACGTTTATATTTTATTATATTTCACATGACTTTATGCTTTCATTTTGATGTAACATGGACATCCTACGCATGGAATCATCAATGTAAATTTTGTAGCACACAGACACAAGAGCCCGCAAGCAAATTTCGTGGCGAGAAATATTGCATTACCACGTGATGGGTCAGCAACGTAAAAGCGTCTGTCTCATTC
>NC_091551.1:18210950-18215950 GCF_042767895.1 Penaeus vannamei | reverse complement strand
AAACAAAACGGAACATGTTTAGCAAAAGGCATTACATGCAGATTTCAATATGTATGAGGTGCTTTATAAATGTCAAAATAGAGCTGTCAACATTTTTATGATTTTGAGTTGGCAAGTTGATTTTTAAGACTTTCGATGAGTTTTTGACAAGCATTATATGTCGTGTTCTTTGAAAATGTTAAGCTTTAGTTTCGATATCATTACAATGTATCTTTACACAGCAGATCTAAATGATATCAGTGAAAAGCTTTCAGGATCCAAGAAGATACGTCTCAGTTTGTAAGGAATAGTATCGAAGGTTTGCAGAAATGATGGCAAAGTGAAGACACCCTCAGTGGATCCTCATTGTTGCCAATGTGAAGTGGAAATGAGGGCTGAACAAACAAAATACACTCGCATCCAAAATCCTTACCAGTTGCATTCGCAATTACTGTTAACTTTACCTGAGCTCATGCCAACTATCACAAATTGTTTCCAAGAGAACGGCATGATAGTGCACCTACTGTTCTCAAAGAAATCAGTCGTGGTTTGACATTTGAGAGATGCTTCGAGCAGCAATCAAACAGGTTGGAAATACACCTCTTTATTGTTGACGATAAGGCCAACATTTTTCGCAAACATGTTTTGAAAAAAATTATTCTGCATTTTTTTCTTTAACTCGGCGAGTTCTAATTATTCATTATTATTTATCTATTATTATCATAATTATTGTTATTAGTTTGGCGTTAGCCCATTGTCCTGATTAGTAAGAAATATAATTATAATTCCTATTACTCCCCCAGGCCCCGCCCCTCTGCATGCGCTTAACCAAGTTGTCTGATTTTGTAACAGGATTATCATCTTCATGCCCTTTTGGGTATTTACAATTCTTTCTCTCCTTGTCTTTCTTATCATCCATTGCCAATAACCAATGGACATTGCAAAGTACATGATGACATGGCAATGATGATAATGATGATGGTAATGATAAGGTAAATGCTAATGTTAATGCTAATGATGATAATGGCAGTCACATCATCATTTATGTAACTATTGTTATCCATTGTATCATAATTCTAGATATTAGATACCTGTACTACATTCTAAGCAATTCGGAAATCGTTTATGCAAAACTTTGAAATCCCGATTTTTTTTCTTTTTCTTTTTAGCCGTCGGAATTTGTACTATTGATACCTGTCAAGGCATCTTAAATTAAATTCCCTTAAATGACTGTTCCTTCTCAGCCACTAATTTCAAATTACGTATTTTCTGTTTTCATGGTAGCAGAATCCTAGTAGTAGTAGTAGTAGTAGTAGTAATAGTAGTGCTAGTGCTAGTGGTGGTAGCGGAAGTATTAGTGGTTGCGGTAGTAGTGGCACTGTCAATGGTAGTGGTGATGTCGGTGGTGGTGGAGGCAGTAGTAGTAGTATTAGTAGCAGTAATAGTAGTAGTAGTAGTAGTAGTAGCCGATAGCTCGTATGTGTAGTGTAACATGTTATACAATATATGGTCAGTAAGAAAATAAAAGATAAATTTGGAAGGCGTTAAAGAAACAATGAAGTTATCCTTAAAATGTATAGCAGCAACACATACTGGTAGTATATGGAACAGAAGTAGAAATGTAGTGTCAGGAATAAAATTAGCAGATGCGTCATTGTTATCAGTATAAGTTACGGGAAATAAAACTAAATAACCGGTAGAGTTATAAAGTTAGTGATTATCATAACAATATTTGTAGGAAGAGAAAACACAGGATAAAACAAATACAAAGAAATAAAAAAAATCACTAGCCTTTACAGTACTCGCACTCTAAGCCGTACTCGAATTGAAGTCAACATATACAGCCTACGAGTAAGAGAATTCAGGTACATATTGAAGGTGTCCAATATAGTGTATGCGCACTTTGTTGCGCCTGTTTCAAAAATAAATCCTTTTCGCTTAGGACGATATCCAATATTTAAGCGATTTCGAGGATAGGGAATTTATCACTTTCCTTTTTCCTCTACCGTGGCCTTTTTTATATTGTGTTTGAAAACACGATTCTGTGCAACATTCAATGCTTGTATGTACATGTAGATACATATATATGTGCTTGTGTGTATGCGCGCGCGCGCGCGTGTGTGTGTGTGTGTGTGTGTGTGTGAGAGAGAGAGAGAGAGAGAGAGAGAGAGAGAGAGAGAGAGAGAGAGAGAATCAGATAGACAAAGATACAGAGACAGAGAGGGTGCGAGAAGAGAGAAAAAGAGAGAGAGACGGCCAAATACATAAACGGAAGGTAGGAAGGTAATTGGACAGGTAGATAGACAAGTAGATATGATTCTCCTACTCAGAAATAAGATAAGAAAATAAGTTTTATCTTATTCTTCCTGGTGATATTACAAAGCCTTTCCTGTGACGAAAAAGTAATGATTATATTACATCATTGTTATCTTCACTATCATCATTACTGTTATTACGAAATGACTTCTCATTATCACCGTATTTATTTATAGAATTACACATTTGTGGTGTAAACGCTGAAAATCAACAAACAAATAAACAAACAAATAAATGAACAAAAAAGGCATAAAAATAAGATTTCGCATTTTCCGCTTCCTCGACCTTCTATGACTCTGGGTTTGGCACACTGAACGCTTCTTTTCCTTCGCGAAAGTTGCGACGGTTATAAAACTCGTGATGTTTCCAATAAGCGAGACAACAAAAGATTTTATCAAGACAGTTTAAATGTCCCTTGAGTTCGCCGCTTTTTGGCATAGCAAAGGAAGGAAAACGAATGGAACGTCCTCTGAGGAATTATTGCGGAGGGAAGTTGAAAGCAAATGAAAATATTTGTTGCGTGTGGTATTCTTTTCTTTACTTTGAGGGTCGAAGGAGTAGATATTGTGTCTGCTGCATTTTGGTGGAAGAAATGTTTGCGAACCTGATATATAAATATGTTTATATTTTATTTTCTCCTTTATGAGATATTTGCAGAGAGAGAGAGAGAGCGAGAGAGAGAGAGAGAGAGAGAGAGAGAGAGAGAGAGAGAGAGAGAGAGAGAGAGAGAGAGAGAGAGAGAGAGAGAGAGAAAGAGAGAGAGAGAGAGAGAGAGAGATTTAGTCGCATAAAAATCTCTCTCTCTCTCTCTCTCATACTTATACACACACAAACACACACACCGCACACGTACACATACACACACAGAAATGTTACTCATCATTATACATATGAATAGTATTTTCTCCTTCCTTTATATATACACCATATGATAAATCCTAGTAACTATCACGGTGTAATCTTACTTGCGGCCCTCAAAAGCATGTCTTGAATGGATGTCTATTATTAAATGACTTCATCAGGGAAGAACATGGTAATGTAGAATGTTACACTTTTAAAATTGTTTTCATCATGCATACGTTGTGTAAATGGGGGGAAATGCCAAGGAATAGTTAGTGAAATCGGATTTAAAAAATATTTACTATCATCATCATATTTACTATACGTTCAGTCAAGAAAGTGGAAAAATTAATCGTGACAAATTTACAAAATACTATGAATGACAATGCGTAACTTCAAAGAGCAACAGATGCATATGATTACATCATCAGAAATACAGCATCGCCAAAATGTCAAAAGCTTATATACTTATAAGACATGAGCTATAGATTCACGTGACATCTCGGACCTGCAGCTCACTACCCACATGACTGCTGTTGTTGCGACCTTGGATAATTTGAACCTGTCCGATACGGTCCTGTACAGTGATATATGCAGGTCCAACCTATCTCATTTTTGCTTGCTACCAGACCAGAAGATCAACTTTATGGACATTCACCATCATGACGTTGGAAGATATACTGGGATCGACGTGAGGTCAGTGCTCGCCTACTCTGGTGATGAATCCACCTTCATATTCAATATATTATTATCGCACTTCTCTTAACAGACTTATCTTTTCACCGGTCGTTTTGATGAATATATTTACAGATTAGATTTTACACTATGGTAGTATGAGCAATTTTAATGGAAGTGTAGGGTCGGCTCCTGTTCTCGTCACCATACTACACGCGAAGGAAGCCTCTGAGATACTGAAGTCTTATGAAAGCATTGTTTATACAACTGATCTCAGCCTGGTAATGGACGTATTCACTAGGAAGCAGATTTAAATTCTGTGAGTAAACAAATGCTAAAGCCACCAGACTTACGATAGTCATATGTTCAGGAACAAGCTAGAGGATAACCACTGTAGTTACAAGGCTGTTCTTTCACGATTACAGTTGGCAACGAAACTACGTGTACAGGACAAGTTTGATTGTAGACAATTTATGGATAGAGGGTAAATTTGTCACTTTACGATTGTGATACATCCCTTCCCTGGATTCTCTGAAAACACCAAGGAAGGTTAACAAAAAAAAAAAAAAAAAAAAACGCTGAATTGCACAGTTAAATGTGTTAAATGCTGTTAAGGAAACAATTAGAAGAATTATATGTTAATGGAGCGAGAAGACAATACATTGTAAGGAAAGAGGTTTCAGTTCACCCTAAAAAATAGGCGGAACTTAAAAAACGATTGCGAGGATAAGACGTGCATTGTTGAAAAGAAAGTGCATCAGCAGAACTAACAGTACAAAAGCTATAGTTGGGCAAGTCAGAAAGAAAAGAGAAAGACGTATTCGGGTTCGTTGGAGTCTTGCATCTGGTCTGCTCATATCTGTAAATTGGATATGGTTTGCATCCAAATTTTCGTTTTGGGACAGTAATGGAAAGTATATGAACTACATTAGGTATGTTGAAGTTTGGCGTAGGCAGGCTGCTACTCTCAATATCTCTACGACTGGTCACATCCTAAGCGTAGTTAACCTTAACTTTGGATTTGAAACTGCTGTCGTGGAACTTTATGTGAGCGGTGGGTGTCACTGTGTCAGGGAAGTTTTTTAATTGCTAAGAAAAGTTTTTAGCAACATGTGTGTATTGTTTATGAACCGGGCTAAATCGCTTTACAATTATGTTTCCATTCTCTTCCTGTTTGTGACCTGTTTCTC
>NC_091551.1:18198450-18200950 GCF_042767895.1 Penaeus vannamei | reverse complement strand
CATTTACCTCAACAAACTACAACCATCGCTTCAGATAACACACTTTGGAACTGATCAGAGCGCTACCACCGGGGGAAAAGTCCACAGGAAACCGAGAGATACTTTTTCTCAGCAGGAGAAAGCACTGAGGAAACGGAGTGGGACCATTTCTCAAGGAGAAAGGGCTTGGAGGAAACTGAGAAGAGCAGTTTCTAATAGGACAACGAGTAAAGTAGTCGGTGTGGATTGTAATTATACAGTTTATTGTGATAATAAGAAATGATCCATGTTGTGATTATGCATGTTGTGATGCCATTATGTATGGGTTGTGATGAGAATGTTACCGTACGTACATTGCAATAATCTTAATATATACAGTATGTGATATGCTATACCATGGAAAGTGTAGATTGAAATATGTAGTTTATGCTGCTTTGCAAAAGAATGATTCTGTGTACAATTTGTGAAGTACAATAATTCATGAGTTATCCTTTCGCACTTTTGGCAACGATACTCTCTCTGGCGGAGCCTGCCGGGTAGAGCAGAGGAACATAAGGTTGATCATCAATAAACCCATTTTACTTTTCATAGGTGTTTTCTTCATCCTCAAGTATTATAGAGAAACGCTGGACAATGTGAGACAAACATGGGGCAGTAATCCAGCAGATTCAGTTCTGACGTTATTATCGCCTGCTCTGCGCCTGCACTAAATTCTTGGCAGCTCAGCAATCAACCCACTCAGTGTTTTTTCATTAATGGAATGAAGTTTGGTGTTATAGCGTAGTTTCGCCCGCCGTGACATTACCGTACTGCCAGCACGTGTACAAACACACACATAGTCTCGCAATTTCGCAGAATTTTACTTGATCTTGCTGGAATTCATGCTACAGTTGGTAAAAATAAAGAGAAGCAAGATACCACTAAGAGCGACCCTGAAATGCCTTACTCCAGCCTTAACGAGTGTGAAGGAGCCAGTGGCAGCATCCCACCTCCCACTGATGCAAATACATTGCAACAAAGGATGATTCATGGGGATGAAAATGAGGAGGAAGCCTGTCATTACAGACGAGAAGAGGCACGCAGGAAGGAGGAGTCTGCACGTTTTCAGGAACTGATCCTTCACCTCACTCGTCAGCAACCCCTAAACTTCAACAGTCTCTCACACTCCACCGACCCCAAAGGCAATGGCACAGCCTCCAAAAGCATTGCCAGAAGAGGCGAATCCCCAACAGTTTCGGGAATAGTCTATGCAGTATTGGTGGATCTCTTCCTGCCGTTATAAAAAAAACAAAAAATCATACAGCTTCGCACGTGCCTTACATGATGCGACAAGTGCTGGGGTACAAGTTGGATGTGCCCACAGACCCATGCTAAGTGTACGATGTACTGACAAAGCTCTAAGCGCGTCAAAAAAAAAAAAAAAAAAAAAAAAAAAAAAAAAAAAAAAAAAACAGCAAAGAAGTGCTTCGACAAGAGGCGAGAGCTTCATTGATTTTTGGATTAGGCTGAAAATTTTGAAGGACGTAGGAGATGACCTTTGCAAGGCTCAAGACTAAGCTTGCTGTGAGCAGTGGAGGAAAATTATGCTTGTATATATATATATATATATACATACAGGTATATACATATATCATCATCAGCCTGAGTCAATCCACTGCAGGATGTAGGCCTCTCCAAGTCTTTTCCAGTTGTTCCCAAATTTCGCTATTTCGTCACGCCATCGTGTCATTGGTCTGGCTCTTGACCTCTTTATGATATATACAGTCCAGTCTGTTCCTTTCCTTGTCCATCTGTCGTCTTGTCTCCGACATACATGTCCTGCCCATTGCCATTTCTTCTTTTTGATGCCCCCGAGTATATCTTCCATTTTCGTCTGTTCTCTGATCCACGTCGCCCTCATCCGATCTCCCAGCATCGATCTTTCCATCCTTCTCTGGGTAATTATCAGTTTCCTCTCCATTAAATTCGTTGTAGTCTATGTTTCTGACCCATAGGTCATAACTGAGAGGACGCATTGGCTAAAGACTTTTCTTTTAAAGCACAATGGCAAGGAACCTCTTAGTGTGCTACTGTGCCTGCCGAAGGCACTCCAGCCTAGACTGATTTGTCGCTTAATTTCCTCTTCACTAGATGTGCTTGTCTCTACAAGTTGTCCTAGTTATATATACTTGTCTACTACCTCTAGCCCTTCGCCTTGTACATGTATCTGTTTGAGTGGGATTCTGCTGTTGAACATAACCTTAGTGTTTTTCTTGTTCATTTTAAGTCCGACTTTTAGACTTTCTCTATTCGGATCGTTTATTAATTGCTGTAGTCCATCTGCTCACTAAGAACAATGTCGTCTGCAAATCTTAGGTTGTTGAGGTATTCGTCTCCTATTTTGATACCCTTCCCTTCGCATTCTAGTTTCTTGAATATTTCCTCGAGGCAGGCTGTAAACAGTTTTGGTGAGATGGTGTCGCCCTGTCTAACGCCTTTTTTAATTGGTATTTTATCGGTTTCCGTGTGGAGCTTGATGGTT
>NC_091551.1:18178450-18180950 GCF_042767895.1 Penaeus vannamei | reverse complement strand
TGCCTCACTCCTGAACTAACATGAAAAAAGGTCAGCAAGCCCCACCCACACTTTACAGCACTTTCAGTACCAGTATACAGACTTGCTATTAGTCCTTGTTGGAATTCCTCTCAGTCTCAGGATCTCCCAGAGTGATTCCTGATGCACCATGTCGACCGCCTTTTTGAGGTCGATGTAGGTTACAAGCAGCCTACACCCAAACTCAAGACGGTACTCTAAAGTGACTTGAAGGATACGGTCCATTGTGGACTTACCAGGAGTGAATCCAGATAAGTCCAGCCTCTGATGCCACAGTAGCTGGTCTCTGATATGTCTCAGAAGGATGCGGGCGAGAACCTTGCCTGGTACACTGAGCAATGTGATGCCTCGGTGATTGCTGCAGTCCCATCGATCCCCCTTCCCCTTCCAGAGAGAGATGACCACAGAGGTCAGGGGGAACAGTACTAGACCACCAGATGGCAGCCAGAACATGCAAGCCCCATGCCATAGCTTCACTACCAGCCTTTAAGAGCTTAGTTAGGATGCTGCAGATACCTGCTACTTTGCCACTCTTCAGCTTGAGGATCGCCCCCCTATCTTCAATTAGGAGGGAGGATCCTCACTAATGAGTGGGTCTGTCAACAGAATCTCGGCACTACCCGCATCCAGGTTAAATGTTTGTGGGTCAACCTGGTACAACTGCTCACCGGCGAAGAGGGCTTAGAGTTCATTTTTCTCAGGGCTTGGTATGCAGGATGAAGATCATTTATTAAGAAATGAGCTTCTATCTCTTCTGCAAGACTCCTAAGAAACTGTTCCATATCCCTTCTTAACAGTGAACGAGTTCTGCGCACTTGAGAATAGTGCAAATCCGGGTCCCCTGTCAAGACAAGCTGCATGGCAAGCATCTGTGGCGTCCAGTGTCTCCTGCGAGATGAAATTCTATCTTACTCTGGGGCATTCACCAATCGTTTCTTGAACTGCATGAAGCGTTTCATGCTTGAAGATGTCCCGTGGAAGTACAGGGTACATTAGATTGCCGCGCGCTGCAAAACGACCAGAGACTGCCTCAGCAAATTTGACGGTTATTATATATATATATATCTTCACTTCCATTGCTCTGATTTTAAAATTTCTTATGACATGACACTCAGTAAAAAAATTGTCTTGAAAGGTGCATATTGAAATTCCTTAATTTTGAAATTTGTAGAGCTGCAATTTTTTTTTTCAGAAAACATTAAAAAGGGCCTGGACTGCTTTTACTTTGGGAGCTTATTATTTGTGATATACTAATTCCAATATGCAGCTTTCTTCCTCTGGGTGTCTTTTAACTAGCATCCAAAGGAAATTATTCTTTGAATAGTTTTCCGTGAATATATTTTTTTTTATATGTAAAAAAAAAAAAAAACTAAATTTTCTATTTATTTATTTATTCATTTTGTGTGTGTGTGGTGGTGGGGGGGAGGGGAAGGAATACATCAATTTATATATATATATATATATATATATATATATATATATATATATATAAGTATAATACACCTATTGTTTAAGCTGTTCAAAAAATCAAAATGTCTTTTAGCAACCATAAGAATGACTCCGATGGAAAATGGGACCCCCTCATGAACACCTGCATGGGTTCACCAGGGGTACAGCCCATAGCATCACCGCACTCCTGAGCACAACATGCACTACTCCCCATACTGTTGTATTCATCGACATGGAGAAGGCTTTTGAATCAGCAAGTTCTCTTGCCATTCAGAACTTAATCCACACGGGAATCAGAGGCAGACTCTTGGCCTGGATTGCTGACTATTTCAACAACAGAACAGCAAATGCCAGATTTCAAAGTCACTTATCTCAGCACATGCCACTTGAGAATGAAACGCCTTAGGGTGGGGTTCTCAGTCCTGCTCTGTTCAATACCATAATATCCAATATACTCAACATTCACCTACCAGAAGGATGCAAGATCATCTCTTATACAGATGATCTGGCAATCATGTACTTTTCGCAAGCATTGCCTAACTAGAGCCCAACTTTGTCTGGATCTTGTGTCTCAAGAGTGTTGCAGGAAGGGTCTCAAGTTTTCGGCAGCAATATAAAAAACTATAGCTCTGAGAACCAATGTCCAAAACAAAACCCTCACTGTCCAGGGCATGGATCTGGAATGGGTTAAGGACTACCTATACTTTGTGGTAAGGATGGGCCACACACTCACTTTCAAAAAGAAGATCCAGTACCTAGTTGACCAAACCAAACAAAGACTGTTTGTCAAGAAAATATTGACCAGGAGACACATAGGAGCAGGACACAAAGTACTAAGAGTATTCTATGTACATGCTGACCGGCCTATTGTTGGCTGTGCTACTGTCACCCTTATTACTTCCAGCCCACCATTAAAAGAAAAACTGGAGAAAGTCCAAAACTAAGCGGCCAGGATCATTCTGGGTGCCCCCATATGGATTAATGTCATAAACCCCCTCATGGGGGCTGACCTGCCGTCCCTGGACACCTGCAT
>NC_091551.1:18163450-18165950 GCF_042767895.1 Penaeus vannamei | reverse complement strand
ACTTCACTGGATTCCTAGACTTCAACTCAGGGGTGGGCACGCTTGAGCCCGTAATTCCCTCGTTGGGCGATGTGCGCCAATTATCGTTGATTAACATTGGTGGATAACATGAGCAGGTGTAGATGTTCTATACGTATTTGGCAGAGTGCTGTTTTCAGCAATTCGGCAGTGTGTCGGGTGCGGACACACGGTGAAGTTGGGTTTGCTTGTTTCTTGGTATCTCTCTTGTATTTTGTTCAGTGATTGGTGACTTAGTGACTTGACTATTTGCTTATTATTTGGAATGATTCTTGAGAGGCACTGTAACGTGGCCGGAAGTACAGGGAGAGTACAGACAATCGCACCTTGCAGGACCAGGCAATCTTGGTAGCGACGAAGGATCAGCAGACGTCACGAACAACTTTTAGCAAATTTATTGGTGGGACAGAGGTTTGGTCTAACCAGGAAGCTATGACTGTCGCTCGCAGGAGACTCTTTTTATACAGATATTATCGCGAAGTTGGTAAAGTAATCGCACCATATAATGAGTGGGAGGAGAAAGGGGAGATGCCTACCACCGGACATATAGTCGATTCGTGTATTTTCCACTCCTGGCCTCCTGGGTCTTCTGACGGAGGCACCCATCCTCCTATAATCTGCGGGGAGCAGTCGGCGACCTGCAGAGTGGAAGATGAGGCGGTTCCTGACGTCGGCCTGGGGTAGTCCCAGTCGGAGATACGGGTTCCGGAACGTATACGCTAGACGTCGGATGGACATCGCCTCGTAATCTTCCAGACCATCGAAATGGACACGGCGCCCTATAGTTGCCTCCTGGGGCAATAAGTAAATCTTAAAAATAAATAAAGAAAAATATGAATAAATAAACAAAAAGCTTTTGCTATGATAACCCCAAGTAGTTGAAAACAACATTTCATTTGCTACCATATTCCACAAATGTTCTACCAACAATTATGGCTCATCCCTCAGTATTTATTTCCTTTTTGTGTGTTGACATTCGATATTTTTAGGCCACCTGTTCTGTTAATTCTGTTCCTTTATAGACCCATGTTATATATACATATATATATATATATATATATATATATATATATATATATATATATGTATATATATGTATATATATTATTTTTTTATTTTTTATTTTTTTATATTTTTTTTTTTTTTTCTTTTTTTTTCCATTTTACTTGTCACTTATGCTGATACGACATAATTAATAACCCATATGCTCATTTCCTACCAATTCACATTCTCAGTTCCTCATACAACGCACCCCCTCTTCTCTCAGTCATTCTCACCCAGGCTGTCCAGGCTGAACTCCGTCCACGAGAAAATCCTGTTCACCGTGCAGGAGGAAGTGGATCAGAAATTACCTTTCCTGGACACTCTGATCCATCGGGATGACGACGGCCTACGTTTCTCTGTATATAGAAAGCCTACGAATAAAGACGATTATATCCACTATTACCCCGCCCTCAGCAATAAAACTAAATCTGGGGTTGTAATTGGCTTTTTCCTCCGGGCACTGAGGATCTGCAGCCCTGAGCTTCTTGAGACTGAGGTTTCATATGTAATTAATTCTTTTATGCAACATAAGTACCCGAAAGGTCTCCTGCTAAACCTCAGGAAGAAGGCGGAGAACATACTTGCAAGATCAACCCCAGTGACATCCTCTGACTTCCTCATACTGCCTCCATGTAACGTTTCCCAGGCGATCAGCAAATACTTTGGAAAAACAGTGAAAATCGCCAGCACATCCGGGGAAAAGATACATGATATGTTACGAGACAAGAAGTAGTTGAAAAACAACTCCAACAGTGCAGTATATCGCATACCCTACAGCGGTTGCGATAAGACCTATTTTGGTGAAACGGGACGAGGCTTCAACACCAGGATCATCGAACATCGAGCCGACGTCCGTCACCACAGGACTTCCAATGCCATGGTAGTTCATGTAGATGAAGCTGGACATCTACCGAACTGGAAGGAAGCCGAAGTAATCCATGAAGGATTGAGTAAACAGAAAAGGAAGGTCATGGAAGCTGCATACATCGTGACAGAAAAGAATATGAACACCGCATCAGGCAGGTTTAAAGTGTCCAAGGTCGCAGCTGCAATTATGCGCATAACAAGTGCGAGGTCACAGTCGTCAGGTGATCTACCAGCTCCTATGTAGTATATATATGCTATGTACTTTCTCTAATGTATGAGCCTCCAGGCTAGTACAATGGTAACGTGTCGGCTTCTCATCCGAGGGGTCGGCGGTTTGCGCCCCGCCCAGGCGTGAGAAGTTGCAATTGTCGCCCGGAGGTTACTGCTGTGGCTGGGCACCACGGTGGGGTAAGGACTAAGCTCTGTCGCGTCAGCACTCGCTGACACACGTTGATAGAGTTGACATTTGTCGGCACAGGCTGGGCTCCCCCATAGCCCAGGCGAGGCTCAGGTTCGCATATCGGACTTATCCTTATCCTTATCTTATGTATGTATTTCTGATGAAGACGTA
>NC_091551.1:18143450-18145950 GCF_042767895.1 Penaeus vannamei | reverse complement strand
ATAATGAACAAATAGCATATTACAGTCTAAATTTTAACAATCAGTGTTACAAGGACTAACTAAATATATATCTAAGGGTAACTTAACCTTTTCCTACAATTTATAAATCAATAATTATTTCAATAAACATAATAAACATGAGATGGGATCCTTACAATACAATGAAAACTCTGATGAATTATTTTGTAAATGTGCTACCAAATGTGCTGTAAGTCGTTATACTTATCAAAGGGAGTGACACTGTAGCGTTACGCCACCTCTTTCTTTCTCTCCGTAGTATATCTCTGCTGTCTTTAAGTACACTTATTGTTACTCTAATAGCCCTACCGATGGCAAACAATAGTGCGGTATGTAAAAACAATTACACATTAATTGGCTTTATTAAATAAACAGTATGGCATGGCATGTGGCAACATACATTTGCCCAAACAATTGGCGACATCATGAATACTCAACTTTATGCTCATCGGAGGTAAGGTCGGCAGGAGCTTGGGCCACTGGCATAACAAGGTGAGATAACGACGGGGCGAAGTATCAAGGGGACAAGTACCACGGGAGCCCGACTTGGTATCCGTCTCTCCCAAGTGCCGGCCAGGTTTTCGTCCTGCGCAGAGAACCTTGCTCGCACAACAGTTTTCTAATAGCGTAAACAAAGAAAACAGATATGAATGGGGGACTAATGAAAATTTTACGTACACAAAATTATGGAAATGTAAAAAAAACAAACAAAAAATAATTTTATACATCAAAATAAGACAATGTATTTTAGAAAACAACTGCATATATATATATATATATATATATATATATATATACATATATATATATATATATATATATATATATATATATATATGTATATATATATATATAATATATATAATATACATAAATATATATATATATATAATATATATATATATATATATATATATATATATATATATATATATATATATATATATAATATATAAATATGTATATATATATATATATATATATATATATATATATATATATATATATATATATTATATTTATACTCATATATATATATATATATATATATATATATATATATATATACATATATATATATATATATATATATATATATATATATATATGTATATATACAGTATTTACAATTTGATTTGAATTTTTTTTCTTTTTTATAAATCTAACCAATTGTAAATTTGGTTTAAACTTTACACATCCTCCTGCAACTTTTATCATTTCAGAATATAATATGAGGGATGTGAGAGTAGAAGTTGACATTTTATTTCTGATCTTTGATTTCAACAAGTTTACCTTCGAGAATAACCTTTCTACATCGACATTAGATGTAGGTAAACTTAATATTTGTAGAGCAAATTCGGAAATGGTTTCGAACATGGGCTGTCCTCGCTCATCCCGAAGGGTACCGATTGCAGTAAAAAATGTTTCCAGGTTTATAATATTCCTCATTTCCTCCGGAATTAGATTATGGTCTACCGCTCTCCATTCATTATCCAGATGTTTTGGATTAATAGAGATGCTCGGAAAAGCAGTGACAAGGTCTCTCAAGAGAAGGCATTGACACTAGATCCTTCATCCAGAAAGTTTTGGGGGACAAAAATGTGGCATATTTGAATTTGCTTGTTTGCAAGAGGGAACCTTTTTAATCATTTCTTTGCAAGCAATGATGAGAAATTGTTTGCAGGTGCTGAAGACATTCTCTAGCAAATCTTTGTTGTGTCTGTATTCCTCTGATTGTATGAGGCAGTGCATTTTTGATCCAAGATACATCTGGTAAAATGGAAGATGATTTGAATCGTTCTCAATATCAATGGATGTTCTATCGTATACCTTATTTATTTTATTTCTCTTTATAAAGCACCACAACAAATCTGTGTAGAGTTCATGGCACTTTTTGTTTACGACTTGGATGGTTGGTCCTTACTGTTGGAAGAGTAGGTTGAGCTGGTTGAATTTAAGCAATATGAAATTAAGAAAAGTATAGAGTTTTGTAGATGGTTCGTTCATTGTGTCCAATATGCTTAGTGTTGCATGGAGTCTTTCCTCTGCACTGATATTAAAGAAATACAGTTTGAGAGGCTCCCACTGTTCCAGCAACCTTTTTACAGCCGCATGGTATGATAACCACCTTGTCTGGCACAAATGTAGTAATTTGTGAGGTTTTACATCACAAAAATCTTGAAATTCTTTGAATATATGAATTCTTTTGGCACTATAGGAGAAATGGTTGTGTAAATTCCTCACAAGATCTTCACATTTGGCGGCTTGGGAGGAGCAAAAATACATTTGAGTATGGTAATTCCAGGCATTTCATCATTCAGGCGGCTTGTGAGAGAATTGTGTTTGCCTGTAATATTCTTTGCCCCATCAGAAGCAAAACCAATTAAATTTTCTTTTGGCATTTCATATTTGTCAAAATATTATATTTCATACAATCTTCCACCTGTTGTGTTTGTGGCTGAGAAAATGTTTGCAAGCTCCA
>NC_091551.1:18065950-18070950 GCF_042767895.1 Penaeus vannamei | reverse complement strand
GTATGTCACGTGATGTTATTTCAAACAGGCTCGCAAGATTATGTATTCCAGTGACCCATAAAGCTCTATCTAGCAGGGGAAAGGTTTCAAAACAAATAATCAATAAACATTTTTTTTTTTTTTTTTGGTTTATTTACATGGCTAACACATGCTTTAACATCAGAGTGAAGTCTTTGGGTCATTCATCCTCTCGGAGTTATCCTGATTCATAATTGCAGTATTACGCTTGAAGTGTTTATTGTAAAGGCGAAATATGAAATAGCTGTCCCAGTTTTCGATAAATAATATAAGGCAATTACTTCAAAGGCGCCCACATACTCATTTGTGGTGTCAGTTACTGATATTCATATTCATAGAATCTGGTGGTGAAAAAGGTTATATACATAACATCTGGTGTGTGTGTGGGTGTACATATATGTATTTATGTATTTATGTATGTATATATATATATATATATATATATATATATATATATATATATATGCATATATATATGTATATATATATATATATATATATATATATATATATATATATATATGCATATATATATGTATATATATATAGATAGATAGATAGATAGATAGATAGATAGATAGATAGATAGATAGATAGATAGATAGATAGATAGATAGATGTATAATATATATTGTTATTAATCCAATAATCCGTTTTGGAATTCCCCCAAGTCTCAGGATCTTGCATAACAATTTGCAATGCACCGAATCAAACGCTTGGATACAGTCCACTGTTGACTTACCAGAAGTGAATCCAGATTGCCCCGGTATTTGGTGCCTTTGCAGGTGGTTTCGGATCCGTTTCAGGATAACCTTACCTGGTGTACTGAGCAATGTGATGCCGCGGTAGTTGCTACAATCCCAACTATCCCCTTTCCCGTTGCAGAGAGGGATGGTCACGCCCCTCAACAGATCAGGGGGAATGGAACCGGACTGCCAGATGGCAAGACAGCATGTAAGCCCCATGCCAAAGGCTCCTCCGCCTTTAGCAGTTAAGCAGGGATAGCGCATATGCCTGCAGCTTTTCCACCCTTCAGCTCTGAGATTGCCTCCCTAATCTCAGTCATAATAGGGGGTACTTCACTTATGGGTGGGTCAGGCACAGGGATTGTGACATCCCTTGCATCTAACTGCTGGGGGGTCTACCTGATACAACTGCTCAAAATAATCAGCCAAATGTTCACGAAACCCAACTTGATCTGAGATGATAGGTTCATCTAATGAGCGGGCCATAGACATCCGTGAGGAGGGATGGGAGTTCAGATTTCTCTGGGCTTGGTAGGCGGCACCCAGGTTATTTACTAGGGAATGGACTGTTCCTTTTTTCAGCAGAGTTCGAGTGCTATGCATCAATGAACGGCGCAAATCCCAATTGCCATTCAGACGAGCCATTGTGACACACAATGTGGCCTCCAATGTCTCCTGCAAGGTGAAATTCTACTTTCTCCTCGGACGTTCACGCTTAAAGGAATTCCATAGGGTACTTGGTCTGACAGGTTTTCAAGCAATGTTAACCAATCATAGATTGCTGCGGCAAACTAATGCATACACTCCTATTCCTCCAATGTGTCCAGGTGAAACATCCTAGAGTGACAACTGGAGAGACTGGGGGATTTGAAGTGAGTAGGGTCGCTACAACTAATCTATGGTCAATGCCACAGAACTGGGCACTCCTGTAAACCCTGCAGTTCTTTTTGATCGATCTTCTAGGCTACAGTACCCGAATTGCTGTACCTAGTGAGAAAATGTTAATAAAAATCAGAAAGTAATCGGAAGTATAACAAATTCATAAGAAAGAAACTAGTGACATTTCTCTGCATTAATGCATAGCTGCGTCATAAGGTTCTCCTTTACTTCATATTGAAAATTGGGAAAAAATAAAGGGATGCATTACGTACGGTCCACAACACATGGGACATGATCCATACACACCCGGATCAAGATCCATACGGCATTAACAAATGGACATAAAACACTATGGTACTGATTACTCTACTACATGTCTGGATATCATCAATTAATAAAAACATATTTTTATAGCCATCAAAAAAATAATAAAAAGATGACCCCTCCCCCCCTCTCTCTCTCTCTCTCTCTCTCCCACACACACACACACACACACACACACACACACACACACACACACACACACACACACACACACACACACACACACACACTCACTCACATACACACACTTACTTTGTCTGCATAAAACAGGCCCATTTCTTTGAGTTTAAACTTAATAAACAGCTACTAAAGCCTACTGAAATCACTTTGGCTTAAAACAACACACTTCATATTACAAACTAAATAATGAAATCGACGAATATTACATTTAAAGAGTGAATAAAGGAATGCGATGAAACCAGTAAGCCCCTTAGTTGCTGGTATCACAGGTGGTTGTATAACACCATTGATTTTGCCACCATCACTTATTTCATTTATTTACAACCGATGGGAATGCAAAGGTGTCCTTGCCAGTTTATGTCAAAGGTTAGAAAATTTGAGTGAAGGACTGTCCTTTTAAACATCTAAAACCTTGGCTACATAATGAACACTTGAACCCTTCAGCCTTTCTTCTTCTCGTGTAAGCGCCAGTCAAAACAATTCTTTTTCGAGTATTTTTTTCTGCAAAAATTTTAGGCTGCTGGCCTACTTGTCCACTGATAATATCCACTTCATCAGACGGTTTTGTTGAATCTGTCCGGTTAAGAAGTTGGACATCATGTTTCCCTGTTTCTCTCCCTGATTTCTTGACCTCTTCTTGCTTCCTTTCTTTCCCCTATAAAGTGGAAATTTCTCTTCATTTTTTGTTCTTGGGCAGCATTCGCTCACTCCCTTTGCCAAAGGGTCGTGTGATCTAAGACTGAGAGTGGGATGTCGCTTCATGAATTCCTTATTACTAACTTAGTATAACTCATAAGCTCACCTCATGGTCTTTCTTAGGAAGTCCATAGAATATCTTTGTTATTGACACCACGTAGTTGATCAGCACCTCTTTTATTTCTGGAGAAAAAAAATCTCTTAAACTGGAATATCACTGATATATAGACAGTCCATATGCTATCCACCTTCCGTGTCATGGGTTTAATCCCATACTGTAAACCGGCTAGCCTAATGCTGCAGTTAGTCTGGATTTTGTAGTTAAATGCCTTTTTGAGCTCTGTCCTGTCTGTCATAGGCCTTTCCGCATAAGCCAATGTTGTGGCATGCTGTAAAGCCTAGTTCTGAGGGGGAAAAAATGTCTGATATTGTTTCCTGTTATATTTAAATGTCCAACTGTATTCTATCGATATAATAGTATCTTTTTTAATGTAGGAATTATATGTGATAAATAAATACAACACACGCACAACAGTGTGGCCAAAAGTGCATATCACGATCGTTTGAAACACAAAAGTACGATCCATGACACACCTTCTCTCTCAGAAAAAGATAACACAAACTAAGCACTTGGACACACCATGTCTTAGAAGCACCAAATTCTCCAGGAAACCTTACCTTGTTAATCGAGAATACCATAGAAGCATGGCCGATGTATATATAATGAAAAATAAGTAAATAAATAAGTAAATTTAAAAAAGAATAAAAAATAAGATTGAGGGGTCAAAAATAAAAAAAAATCACTTACCGCCGGTCAATGGCATCCCCATCTACGAGGCCTGGTTCAACTGGGGTCATGCAGTAGTGTTCCCAATGCAGCCCAACGAAGCACTAGACCGCTACGTTAGCACTTCAGCGCATTTGTATATTACTAAGCCCAGTACGAAAAAAAGCCGCTTCACTCTACATATATGTATATGTGTTTGTGTGTGTGTGTGTCTAAGTATGAAAAGAATACAATCACAAGAAATCATAAATATGAAAAGAATTTATGATAATGTAATCGAAATCTGTTTCGGTTAATTATTCGTCTGTAGAGGAAATCACGAAGAGTTTGAAACATTGCGATTTATTTTCATTTCTTATTGTGGCTGTTTTCCTTTTGCTTTTTGTGTATGATTTATTATATTTGCGCTTGTGTGTAAGTATGTATATACACATACGTACACACACACACACACACACACACACACATATAATATATATATATATATATATATATATATATATATATATATATATATATATATATATATATATATATATATATATAATATATGTGTGTGTGTGTGTATATATACATATATAAATATATATATATATATATATATATATATATATATATATATATATATATATATATATACAGACAAATAGGTAGATATAATGAATTTATTTGTGAGCTTATGCTATTAAGATAATCATCAATGAGTTCATGTAACTGATGCAGCATATGTATCTTCATATTCTAGAAAGGGATTTCGTTATTACGGAATAATCTTGTTATATAAATGGTTAATGCTTTCATTAACTAAATATGCTTCGACATCAAAAGTCATATAACGCTATCCTGTTATAAGAACCGTGATCTAATTGACCCAAATGAACATCATGCATATGTGAAATCCATGAAAGCAAGGTTAATAATAATCAAACGCTTTGTCTAGAATATAAAAGCAGCATTCCTGAACGGGCTGACGATTCTCCCAGGACACAAGCTCATAAAATCCTCCCACGTGAGTTGTCGTAAACAGCGTTCAGACATCTATTTTTGCTCTCGGATTATCTCTACGGCCGGGACGACAGCCAAACGATTGCTGTCGTTGCTGATAGTGCTGTCAATAAAGTGGTAACCAAGATTATATTATTACTTGCCAGTGACACTGCAAGGGTGATGATGGCAATAATCATATAGCACATATGATCTTATTTATTGCTATTGTAATTATTAACACAATCATCATCACTTTTATTGGGTTTATAGTTATTATGTTCATTATCATCATTAAAATGACAGCATCATTTACATCGTTTACAATGAGAGAATAGTAATGCATGGTGATAGCCTTGTCATGATTTTATAATTATATATATATA
>NC_091551.1:18028450-18030950 GCF_042767895.1 Penaeus vannamei | reverse complement strand
ATTCATCAAATGCTGTTTACTCGATGCTTACGTAGTAAGTGTACTAAACTATAATTTTCGCAACTATACATTTAACCTCGACCACTCCACATATGACTCGAAGGTCAAGTACTCAACTAACCACATCATAAGACCCACTAAAAGGAGTGTACAACTACGCTCTCTTTAGCTCCATAGACCATCTACTCATATTAGGGTTTTACACGCACACACGACGTGGACAATCTGTGGAAACTGATTTAGCATTTCATATCCTAAGTCATAAGTACTAATGTTTATTTATGAAAGATAGAATAATGTAGTGAGGCACTCCCTGACCAGAACTCGAAGCGTGGTCACTCCAAGAGGACCATAACACACGACCCACTAAAATGAGTTTGTAATAAGGATCTGACTAGTTCCATAGACGTTAATTATCTACTCATCCTGGAGTACTGATGGCAAAGTTTTACACAAAATACCCGTGGGCAAAAATTTGGAATTCACTTAGAAACAGAAATAGAGCTAGTGAGACCCTGGTTACCTACATGTATACATATATAGATACACAGATATAATGATACATATAAATAATTGTATGTATATATAAATGTATATACATTTACACATACAGACATATGTGTGTGTGTGAATATATATGTTTATATATATATATATATATATATATATATATATATATATATATATATATATATATATATATGTGTGTGTGTGTGTGTGTGTGTGTGTGTGTGTGTGTGTGTGTGTGTGTGTGTGTTTATATATATATATATATATATATATATATATATATATATATATATATATATACATACATACTCATATATATACATATATATACATATATATATATATATATATATATATATATATATATATATATATATATATATATATATACATAGATACATACTCATACATATAAATATATATTTATATTTATACACACACACACACACACACACACACACACACACATATATATGGAGAAACACACACACACATATATGTGTGTGTGTGTGTTTTTGATTCTGTGTGTGTGCGCGCGTGTTTGTTTGTGTACATGTATTCAAAACCGGTTAAACACATTTCTTGTATTGTGAATATATTCATTCTCTTACAGGCCTTTTCTTCCTCATTTGGTAATAGTACTCATTGCAGTAATGAAAGGACTGGTAAACGCATTTGAATTTTATATGAGCATTTGGTTTACTTAATGATAAAATTTGGCCATGCCCTAAGCTAAGAAAAGATGGAAAAGACAGATGTATATGAACTGAACTATCTTCCACAAATGAACTTCAATATAGTATATACTACTGTAATCAAAACACAGTTAAATTGCTGACTCCTGATATTTATTTATTTATTTATTTTTATTTATTTTCTCCTTTTTTTGCAAGATCTTTATTTAATAGAAACAGATCATTAGATAAGCCTAGAAAAAAATAGCTTCCCTCGTAAAACTTTTTTCCATGTGCTATTTGTTTTCCTACATCCATTTTGTTGACCTTTTTCATTCAGTGTGGAGAAAACGCTATGAAATTTCCGAGCCAGTTGTCCAAAATATGTCACATCACTTTTATTTCCTATGAATTGTTTAGTATGCAAATGCAGCTAGACAGAGGAATTTATAGACAAAATGATTGAAAACTAGATACACTAATACATATACATATAATAATTATGTAAGTGTATCTGATTTTGCATATATTTACCTGTACACACACACACACATACACACACACACACACACACACACACACACACACACACACACACACACACACACACACACACACACACACACACACATATATATATATATATATATATATATATATATATATATATATATATATATATATATATATATATATATATATATTATACATAGATACATATATATATGTATGTATACACACACACCACGCACATACACACACACACACACACACACACACACACACACACACACACACACACATATATATATATATATATATATATATATATATATATATATATATATATATATATATATATGTACGTATATATAAATGTATGTATTTGTATTTATTTAAATGTAGATTTATACATGTACAGTTATCTATTTATCTATATATTCAAACACACACACACAGACATACATATAACAATGAATTGTACGTGTAATATAGTTTTCACTAAATGCTTTGTTACTCTTTAATATTTGTTATTTATAAAATTTGGTTTGTGTGCGTAAAAAAGTAAAAGAGAAAATTATATCCCTCATGGGAGAATAAGCTCTACTTTCTTTTTCTTGTTTTATCAACTTCCAACATTATGAGCCAAACAGTATGCATAAACATCAATAAAATGTTAAGAAAATGATGAAGTGGTTATGTAAACTTTTGCTGTAAATTCCTCCTAAAAAGAAATAATAGTAATATATATATATATATATATATATATATATATATATATATATATATATATATATATATATGTATATATATAT
>NC_091551.1:17928450-17930950 GCF_042767895.1 Penaeus vannamei | reverse complement strand
CATATTGCTTACACTTTGTGTAGAATGAGTGACAGAGGAAGCTGAAAAGATGTAACCAGCCATCGCAGACCACTTACATGTACACTGGGCAGAAGTATAACACCAAGGGGGTAAGCAATATGAAGACAAAGAACAAAATGGTGGAAACTGACAGACAAAGACACACGGAGCCAGTTTGTGGCAGTAGCAAGGAACAAGTTAGAGCGGAGTGAAAGGGAATGAAATCGGAGCTTCGAGGAAATAACAGAAGGCCTGAGAAAGCTGGGAGAAGCAGCGAGACAAAAACTCAAAGGACAAAGCTATTGACGAAGGCAATGTGTTAGTGGAAAATGCTGAGATACTGAAGAGATAGCACGAATATTTTAACAAATTGATGGATGAGGAGAACCCTAGAGAAAGCAGGCAAGAGACCCAGAGAATCGTGGAGGAAGAGACTAGCAAGATCACAAGCGAGAAGGTGGAGAAAGCTCTGAGGAAGATGAAGAACGGTAAAGCACTGGCCCCGGACAACCTGCTGGTGGAGGTGTGGAAGAGCTTAGGAAGTACTGGAGTTGAATATCTGAAGCAAGAGTTGAACAAAATGAAGGAGACATTATGGAATGTGGTAGCTATCATGGTATCAAGCTCATGAGCCACAGCATGAAACTGTATGAAATAGTGCATGAGAGCCGATTAAGGAATATTTAAGGAATATCGTGGAGATCAGTGAGGAACAGTTTGACTTTATGAAAGGCGTCACCAACAGATGCTATCTTTGTATTGAAGTACTTACAAGGGAAATTCAGAGAGTCAGGAAGACTTACCCGGCGTGTTTATTGAGCCAGAAAAAGCCTTTGACAGGGTGCCAGGAGAGGAGCTCTAATGATGCATGTGAGATAAAGGGGTACCTGAGAAGTACGCCAGAGTGGTCAAAGACATGTATGAACGTTACGAAACTGAAGTGAAGTGTGCGGTGGGAACCACACAAATCTTCCCAATAAAAGTCGGATTGTACCAAGGAGCAGCACTGAGTACATTTCAATTTGCCATCATTATGGACTCACAAAATTTTGTAGAAAGAAAGCCCCCTTGTATATGATATTTGCCGATAATGTGGTGTGTAGAAAAGAGAAGCGAGAGCTGGGAGATTTATAAAAGTGGAGAGAAGAGGAATGAAGATTTCAAGATCAAAGACCAAGTATATATGCTTGAATGTGACACCAACTGGGAGTGCGTAATTGTTGCAGAGACAGTTACCAGAAACAATGTTATTTAAGTTCATGGTAAGTACACTACAGACAGATGGAGTCGGGGAAGAAGTAAATGGAAGGATTCAATGTGCATGGAACAACTGGAAAATGTCTGGCATCCTCTGCGAAAAAGTATACCATCGAAGGTGAATGGCAGGATCCACATAATGGTAATCCAGTCAGCAATGTTATTTGATATGGAAACGGAACTCCGAGCACCCGTGACACCAACAAAAAAAAAAAAATAGAAGTGGCAGAAATGAAAGTGTGCAAGTGGGCATGTGGCCATGCATTGAAATATCGCGTGATTTGATTGAGAAAAGTTGGGAATCATGTACATCGAGGAGCAGTGCAGGATAGCCCGACTAAGATGGTTTGGTCATGTTAAAAGAAGAGACGAGGAGTATGTTGGGCGCAGAGTGCTGGAGATGCACCACCAGGAAGAAGACGAAGAGGGAGGTCGAAACTGAGATGGATGGACTGCATAAGAAATGTCTGGAAGAGATAGAAGCAAGGAAAGAAGACGCACTAGACCGGGAAAGCTGGAGGAAGCGGATAGTTGCAGCGACCCTGTAATGGAAACGAGAGAAGCTTGGAGAAGAATTATTGTGGTTAAGATTATGATTATCATCAACATTTTTATTATTGTTTTTGTTGTTGATGGTGTTGTCATAGTTATTTTTATATTCCTCGAGATCATTATATTGTTTTTCGTAGTTATTACTTTGATCTTCCTTACTACTATAAATATATATATGATGATTTAGTTGCTGGTATTATGATATAATATAACTATTATAACATTAGCTTAGGACGTTCATTATAATTTAACAATTAAAATATTACATATGCCGCTTTATAAATTCACTTCAACAAAATTACTTGTGTAATGCCAAGCAATATTGCATAAGGCAGCTGGTTACCGTAACAAAGGATGTTTAACCGCTGTGCGAAAATTTATGCTACAATTCATGAAACAATAAAAAAAATATGACATTTCCTTTATGTTAATGATTTTGCCTTCTTTACAGTTTGTGATAGCTATATTTATATTTCTAAGCTGCTACATTTAGAGTAAAATATGGGTTAACACTATAAAGGAGAGAGAGGTTGGGGGAGGGAAATTTCCTTAGCGATTGCCACTATTTGTTAAATCGTATCCAGGGGTTGTCTTAAAATTTAAAATTATATTAGTAAATGTTATGCGTGACCTTTCGAAGAGCAGTCTACACTTCACTACTACGCTCATTGGAAGCCTAACTTTATTAATA
>NC_091551.1:17915950-17923450 GCF_042767895.1 Penaeus vannamei | reverse complement strand
AGTACCCTGGAAATGATGCTTTGCAAAGTAATAGGCGTAAGATTACGGATAATTCAGGAACTAATGGACTATTTAGTCATATGAAAATCAAAGGAAATATGCTATTATTTTCATATTTATCAA
Source organism: Penaeus vannamei (assembly GCF_042767895.1). Taxonomy (NCBI): domain Eukaryota; kingdom Metazoa; phylum Arthropoda; class Malacostraca; order Decapoda; family Penaeidae; genus Penaeus; species Penaeus vannamei. The sequence continues at coordinate 17,923,327 of NC_091551.1, read as the reverse complement.
ATTCTGAGAACAGACACTTAATTTCAGAGGATCTGAAAGCAAATGTATTAAAACATGGTAATTGTGTCATAAAAAAAGGTTCAATATCTTCTAAACTTAATAAAAACTTAATAAAACACTACCATAAGGTTTCATTATAGGAGGAATACAGGACTCAACACCAGAGATGCTGTAAGTGTTGACCACTATCTATGAGAGTGTGAGGCTTCTGAAAGACCTTTCAAATGAGCATTGTATTCAGATTTAGCTTCCTTATAAACTTTAGGTGCTATGTTTCCCATGGCAACATAATTCTCCAAACAAGGACGAGTACTAATAGCACACCAGAGATTGTAGGTAGCATGTTTATTCCTATAATCCAGGTGACACCGTCTATTAAACCATGCTTTATTATGTGAAAGAAATTTGAAAGTTTTGCTGAGTACTAACCTCGTTATGTTAAATAATAACACGTTTAGGACAAGGAGCATAATTGACATTTCGCCAAGCAATGCTATCCAAAGTATAAAAGACACCATCCCAATTAATTTTAGACTTTATGAAGACTTTCATCTTACATGCTAGACTACAGTGGTAAGAAAAACTTATTGGCAAAATGAAGTTTACATCAATTCCCCCTCAGGCTAACTGCTCACACCCAACCATGTCATGTCGGTCAGTAGAGGACACAGAATTCAGTCTAAATCGTGAGCATTAAAATCACCCATGAATATAAAGAATGATTTACTATTGTTCTCTTGAATAGAAATGTACGATAACAGTAAACAGCTATAAAGGCTGTCATCGGAGTTGAGACTTCTATATAGACTAAAAATGCAGAAATTATTAAAATGACTACACACGCTCACAACCTTTTACGAGTATTCATGACAATATTCATACTATGTAAAACGACCAACATTATAACCAACCCTATAACATAAACACAAACCTTGGGCTCAAGAGAGAGAATTCCTACGTAGCAACAAGTATTTATTAAATTTAGGTAAAAGATTCAGATTCAAAGTCATAAGCTTATTTACCCCCAAAAATACATACGAAATGCTCGGATTACATGCTTTTTGGTAAGGTAGCCTGCTGAGCAAAGCTCCCTAGCAGACGCGATGCTACATATCAGGCGCAAAATTGGTAATCACAATAGGTAAATATATATATATAATTCAGACTACAGACTTAGTCACGATATTTGAAAGAAAATAAATATAAATTATGAGAATAATTTGTTCAGGAAATCATACAGATCAATAGCGAGAAATGCATCTTATAACTTATGAATGGACACAAATAACTTATGAATGGACACAAATCATAAGATTTAATACATTATACATGAAAAAATAATTACTAATGCGAAAGGAGAACTTTGGAAAGAACAAAACCGCAAACCTAAACAATTCTTTAGTTAAATATAAAACATCTCATATCAAACAAGCAGAATACTAGCCAAACGTATACAAGTGAAATGTATGACATCTGTGTAAAAAATCGAACATTTCTAAAATGGTAACCCTATAATTAATAAAAGGCACAGAAACATATTCACAGAAGAATCTTCTCCGGAAATCCTATATTAACAAATAGTGAGCTTATAGAAATAGAAGACATATCAATGATTGTTAAACTTAGAGATACAGACAATAAATAAAGGAATATAAACTTAAGACCTATCTACCAGAAAAATAATATAAAGATTATATTATCTTCAAACAGTTACAATTACAATAATAATTCTATACTATACTTACAACATGGAAATTATTATTATTGTTATTATTTTAAGCTTATCTTGAAGAATTTCTAGGATTCTATAGACTTCAATGAGTTGGGGAGGTTATTCCAAAAACGAGGCCCAATACACAAGACTGATTTCTATGACAGGCATGGGCACGTGGATATAAGATATTCATGTTATTTCCTTTGGTGCAGAATATGTTCAAATTTTGTCAATATGGTTTGAATTTCCATGCGACTTACATACTCGAAAACTGTACGAGCTACATTATTCTTCAACAACAGAGCATAACTTAAGAAGTTTAATGCTTTAAATGTCTGCTTTGTAGGCTCATATTTTGATTTGTGAGCCATAATTTCACTAGCTTTTTGGGGGGTTTTAATAATTGTTTTCAAGTACAATTCATGAGTTCCCCCAGAGTGCTATAAAGTAGCTTCTGTGGGTATTTGATGCCTTCATTTGTATAAAAGTCCATGTCGAATTTTCATCAATGAAGGGTCCAAGGAACTTTGTGAAGAGAACTCGATTTCCATCTAAATAATTGGATTTAACTGTGGAAGCCTCTTAAAGTTATTCCAGTGGAAAGCCATAAATTTCGTTTTCTCAATGTTCAGGATAAATCTATTTGCTTTTACCCATTTATTTACTGTTTTCATTTCCTGATTTCGTGACTCGTTAGGGATTCATCTTCATAAAAAATGTCATCAGCTTATAAAATTTATTTAACTTTATTACTGGAACTTAATACGTCATTGATATATACCATAAAGAACGAAGGCTCGAGAATGGAACTATGTGGAACATTGAGGCATACATCTCTTAATTCAGAATGATCCTCATTACAGTATACTGTTTGAAAGTATGGACCCTCAACATATAGTTTAGATTCAAAAGCTTTATAGATAACTTGTTAAATCAGTCAATTTGGTTTCTGTTGGCAAATGTTTTTAATATAAATATTGGGAATTGGAAAGTAATTAATTTGTTTCTAAGTAATTCGTGATGCGATTTGTGAATGCCCTTTCAAAGATCTTGCTTAATGGATGTAAATACAGACACAGGTCAACAGTTTTTAACCAGGGTTGGTTTACCATCTTTGGAAACTGGCAGAACTTTAGCGATCCTTAAATTTTCTGGGAAGTTACCTGATTGGAAAGAGAAATTAATTTGAAAAGTTATGACGGAAAGGATAGACGCTACTGCTGCATTAAAAACTTTCGGTGGTATGTCATCAATACCAGCTGCAGTAGGTTGTAATGATTATGATATTCTATTTAGCGCTCTGTAACAGATACATAGCGTGATTGGCAGGAGGCTGCAGGTAGGTACTATAAGCATCACCTACATTTCTTATATTCTTAGCTAACGTATCGCCTATATTTATGATAATGTCATTAAATGTTTCACAATCAGTACAATGGAGAGAGAGATTTGTGCTCAAGAATTACTGGCACGTCCTAAAATTAAATTTATTGATTTCCAAGTAGATTTACTATCACAATTATGAAATTGATTGATGTAATACTTTTCTTTTACAATACGTATTAGCGACGTTGATTTGTTACAGTATTCTTTGTATTGCTTTGAATAAAAGATGCGTCATTTCTTAGCTAATCACTCAAGCCTTTGTCTATGCTCTTCTGGTGTCCCTAAGTTATATACGAACTAATTTCATGGTTTTTTATTACATCGAACATTTTTTTCGATATTCGTCCATATACTACCTATAAGCACTGCATAGGTCTATTGTATTCTTGTTGGTTTATTTATAGTGGGAAGTATGAGTACATAGAAATTACAAATTCATTGATTAAAACGTTACTTTCCGTTTTTAAAAGGTCAAGATTCCAGTCGCAAAATATATGTATAGATTTATAGTTCATTGTAGCTATATGGCCCAATATAGAATTAATTTTACAAATAGATTCCCTTAAATTTTCTCTTGGAGGACGATGCACAGGGAGCACTAAAAAAAAGATATTTTTCAGAAAAGATTTCTTGAAATGAAGGCGGAAACCCCCATTTAAGGCATTTTATATAAATCTGCAATGCATCCATCGAGCCTGGATTCACATAACGTATATCAATCTTTGTTGGTATTTCTTTTACAAGCACACTTCAAGAAACAAGCAGAATGGTAGGAATACTAAATTTGTTATCATTTACTTTTTTGTGTAAATTATCTATCTATCTATCTATCTATTTATCTATATAGATATATAAGTATATATAAATATATATATATAATATATATATAATATATATATATATATATATATATATATATATATATATATATTATATATATATATATATATATATATATATATATATATATATATATATATATAAATATATATATATATATATATATATATATATATATATATATATATATATATATATATATATTTAGAGGATATAGACAAAGGCTGATCATGAGCAACTGCACATGTTATTTAATCAAATGAATTTCTTACGTTAAATACTAATTTGTCCATAACTTCTATGCTGAAAACTTCCTGGGATGTAAAATCACTGATGAGACATTTTAACTAATTCTCATTTATACAGCCAAAAGGAAATATATTTTCATTGATAATATACATTTGATTGTATTGCAAATAAACAACAAAAACCTATATCAATATTACAAAGAACAATTTAATGAATACTTATTTGTGTTGAGAGTGCACTGACGTTCTTGGCTGAAGCTCAACAGCTTGTTTGGAATCTTGTGCAGTGGAGAGGACTGCCTCCACTTCTATCATTGTTCCGGATTGTATTGTCTGTGAGGTTGAACACGATGTGCGCATCGTATTCTGAGGTTTGCTTGTTCTTTTATCTGAAGTAAGCAACTTTTCTCTTTTTTTTTCTTAGCTTGATTTAACCTCGGTACTTGCTCTTTCTTGATTTTATTTTATTTAGGACAAAGATTTTCAGAGACGAAGATTCGAGAGCTCTCGAACATCCTGCCATTTCTGAGTACTGTCTTCCTATCCATCCGAAGAGAGAAGTGTACGAGAATGGCGCTGGGAGGTCGCGGCACTGGCCAATACGGTGCGCTTCTTCTAAGATGGCACCAAGCAGCTGCATTTTTTTCAGGAAGCTGTAGAGTTTGATTGAGGTTTGCTCTGGCGTTTCCCTTGCATTCTGAATTCCTCCAATAACTAGGTTATTATGCCTTGACTAATCGTCGCGGTCGTTACACTTAGTGGACAGGGCTACGATGCTTGCATTGCTTGCTTTCACACGATCTTCCACTTGTGCTATTCTAGCTCGCTCCACACCACACTCTCGTTTGCAGTCTTTCAGATTGTGTATGATAGTAATAATGGTTAGTTCCATGGAGCTAAATTTGTCTTATAGCTCTTGTAAATCTGACCGGACCAAGTTTACAGATGTAATTTGTCCCATGAATATTTGTAGAGAACTTTTATATGCATTATTTTGGCTTTCTAAAAGTAATTTTCTGACTCCCATATCCATTTTCTCCTCCTTAAATGCTCTTTAGCTAAGTAGGTGGTTTGCTCTTTGAGTCGAGAACAGCTTTGTCAGGTAACTAGTGACGGTATAATGACGGTGATATCATAGATGTGACATAAAACATCATAAAACCACAGTACGCATGTCCAGGCTTATGTTCATTTGTGCGTAGGGGTAGTAGCCGAAAGACTCTCAATATCTGCTCTTTTCAGCCAAAGTTCAATTGCATTTCACCTCACAATAGCATATCGATCTTGAATTCTTACCGAATATGCTTGAGAATTTACTGGAATGTACCTGCGGCCGATCGACTGAATTTCTGTTGAAAATTAGGTACCACACATCCGACTCGTTTATGTCGGAGATAGAAGAGAACAACTCTTTATGTGTGCCTCATGTTGGAACCCAGAATTTGAGCACAACAAATAATAATTTAGTCGAGATAACTGCAATATCATTCAGATTCCCATGAAGTCCACGAATATTACTTACATATGTTTCAATACTTTGGACAGCTAGGACCAGGGATTAAGCCTCAATATCACCTGACAACAGAACAACAATGCATCATAAGAATGCCGTTGGTAGCTAAACTACTCATTCGTCTTTCCTACATGAGCAGGGATACCTAGAGCCCTTGTGACATAAACACTCATACGCTTATTGAGGACAGACAGTAACCGGTGGTACAAAAGTCTGCCCACAGACCGTTAGCTAGCAAGATTTTGCTAAGATAAACCGCTCAACATGGTAATACATATAAGTATAAGCATTTATATACATATCTTTATTGATGATCATCAAATGTAGGTACATGTGTAATATATGTGCATACACATATATATCTATGCATGTGTTTGCGTGAACCTTTTTTCTAATATAAATATGAAAGGTGATGATATATTCACATACGTGTATGTATTTATATGTTAATGTGGATGTGTATACATGTGTGGATTGTTTATGGGCTCTTGTGTTATAATTTGTTATGCGTTAAGAGGTGAGTGCGAATATATCGTTCATTACTATCTTGGGCAACCTAATGCACAAACATTGCCAAACGGATGTAACAATGTAACATAGACGGTGAATCTAATTCATGAGACGCAATAAAATAAAACCCGAATAACTGTGTATACGTGGACTGATTATGGTTGTTTCCAGCGAGTCTTGGCTGGAAAGAAAAAAATAATGGTCGAAAATTGCTTTACAGTGTAAGCCTTACTCTTCGGTGAAATATAACTTTTAACGTTAAGCAACAGAATTCACAGCCTGGCCGGGGAAGTAATGACGTGACTGTTTGTCGTAGGTGCAAAATGGATGATAGTACTACTGCATTCGTATGGAGTAATCTTGAAAATATAAATTCTCACTTCACACAGACCAAACATAATTGACATTTTGTGTGTGTGTGTGTGTGTGTGTGTGTGTGTGTGTGTGTGTGTGTGTGTGTGTGTGTGTGTGTATTTTATATATGCATACACATATATATGTATGTGTTCACACATATTCTATATATGCATACACATATAGGTATGTGTGTTCACACATATTCTATATATGAATACACATATAAATATGTGTGTATGTGTGTGTGTGTGTGTTTTATTACATCCTTCATTGAATGCACCTCAGGATTTCTGATTTGGGATCTGAACTGCTCTTTCTATATATACCGAGTGCCCACGGTGAGTATGTAAAACTACGGTATCCTTACTCATGTATGAGTAGATAAGTAATGTCACTGGAAGCTAGGTAGCTCGTAGTTGCACACTCCTTTTAGTGGGCCGTGTATCAATGGTTAAGAGTGATCGTCTTGCAAGTTACTTGCGATGGTGGTGAGGGTTTGAATCCCTTTCAGAGAGGCTATATATTTATATATGTATATATTCACACGCACACACACACACACACACACACATTATATGTTTAAAATAAATGTTTGCGGGTGATTAATGAAACAATAGTACACTAGCATGATCTCTCTATGTAGCAAACATGTATTGTCCTGAGGATGTCATGTTTGGAGATGTTCTCGTGATCATTTATTTTGTGATGTTTTGCAATTCTGTCAATTACTTTTGTTAAGTTTTATTTTTCGCTTGCTAGTAACTTAACCTGAAGTCAGTGACTGATATTTTGAGTGAAGCTCAAGCTCT
>NC_091551.1:17890950-17895950 GCF_042767895.1 Penaeus vannamei | reverse complement strand
AAACCCTTATGAGAAATTTGATTTTAAGGACACATGAAACACTTGAAACATATTTCTGGGCCGCTTTTATTTATTTTTTTTTATTTTTTTTTTTTGGGGGGGTGAAATTTTAACGTAAACGAGTTTTAAATTCCTCCCCCCCCCCTTTTTTTGCAACATGCAACAGCATTAGATTTTTCATTCATCTGCAAAATAACGCATAAAATGTTTATTTCAGACTAAAATTGTGTGTGCTTTTCATGTTAATGTTCACATTAATAAAATAAGGGATAAGAAGTCTTCCTAAAACAATCCTCTATTATCTACCAGCATTCCGTAGTATTGCATTGCTCACATACTTTACCTGACATTTACTAACCTTACCTGGTATTTTGTTGCATACTTAACAAGCATTTAAATGCCTACTTACCTAGCATTATTTTTTTCCCTAATTACTCAGTATTCAGTTGCCTACATAAGTTATTTGTATAATTATCTGGTATTTATTTGCCTAATTACCTCGCATTTAGTTTCCTACTTACCTATCAGCTACTTGCTTAATTACATGACATTAAATTGCCTACTTACCTGGCATATAATTGCCTACTTACCTGGCATTTAGTTGCCTACTTCCCTGGCATTTAGTAGCCTACTTACCATATTACCATTCGAACACGCGTTTTGTGGTATTAAACTCTATCGACTGTAGCAGTAGTTACCAACCTTTGCATTCTCACTACCCCCTTGAAGCATACATGAACCCCTAACATAAGCCATTCATGTATTAATGTCATTTATATGAAGGGACTTAATGTACCTTGGGGGACCGTTTTTTTCGATATTACTTCCCGATTTTTTATTTTCTTTTTGTTTTTTTATTTCTTTATTTCTTTAGACCCTAGCCTGATACTTATGGGTGATTTTTTTTATCATTATTATTTTCTTATCGGCAAAACAGATTTTAAATTATTGTCAAATTCCGAAAATATCCGGAAACCGCAATGTTGAAATCCAGCAACAGGGTAAAATATGAAAAGACATTCAATTTTATTTGATTTTTTGTTAGAACTATCCTAGATCTACAACTTGTTCATTGTAGGTTTTTCGATTCCAACCATATTTTGTTGGTGCTGCAGAAGAGACCTGAGTCATCGCTCTTTGACCTCCCGGCCGCGCTGAGAAAAGGACAGTATGATTCCCGTCCGACTGGGGAACGGTTATTCTATCAACCAATATCATACGTTGAAATACCCCATTAGAGCAACAATAATGATATCAATAACAAGTATTTCGTACATTTTTTGTCATGAAAAATGTATAGTTTATATATTGATGTATATATTATTAGGTCCTTCACATTTTTACGCATAGCATATATTATAATTTCAAAATCTTCTATTAGAGTGTTTTAACAGTCACCTTCGGAAAATATTCCCCCCCCCCCAAAAAGTAAAGTCGACTTCTCAAAAATGGCTTCCGCATATTATAGTAGAAGGATAATTCTGTTCAGACATAAAATCAGAATGGCTGTATGATTTTTTGTAGGCCTATATATCCACCAGATCACTGTCACCACTCTACACTATACGAAAGATTTTGAGAGACTGTTACGTGCTGGCAATGTCCAAAAGACTTCGGAATGCAAGTAGATGATAGAGGATTATGGTGTAGGAAAACTAATCTTATACCTTGTTTTGTTGATACCAAGAAAGTCATGGAAAGTTGAAGAAAACGAGTTCCTCGGCCCCCGGTTCTCCCCTGAAAATTTCAAGGCCTGACCATTGTTTTTAAGGTGGTATCAGCCATTTTCGATGTCGACAGAAATATTATTTTTTCATGTCACCATAGAAAATCGATAATTGTGATGCAGTAATTAGTATGGAATATTAAGTAGGCCAAGACAAAACTCAGGTAAATTTTTAAAATTAAAATCTGTTTATAACTTTTCGAGTTGGAAAAAAAAAAAAAAATTGTCCAAACTGTGGTCTGCATAACCACCAAAGTGCAATAATCGTTAAAACATACCTATAGTTAAAATATCATTAAAATGTGTTCAGAACTTTTAGAAATATCAGAAAACACAAATAAACAAAAAAACATAAAACAAATAATCAATAAACAAAGAAACAAACGGAAGTAACAATGTAAATAAATAAAAGGTCATGGGGTGCACAAAATGATTTATATGTGCTTATATACCTTATATACATACTTTTACATTGCCCTGTAATTGTATTTCGTCTTTTCACGGGATTCTGAGTGTGGAAATTGGCCACGTGGCCCTGTAGAGTTAAACACCAATATTCCGCAGATGCAAAGAAACGTCTGTCATCATCTGGCGACGACGCCCGGCCGCGTTGAGAAAAGGACGCTTATGATACCCGTCCGGCTAGAGAACAGTTATTTTTTCGACCAATATCATACATCGTAAATCCCATTTAAGGAACAGCAATTAGTAACTAATAGATAACTATATCATATACAAGTATTCTGTACATGATTTGTCATGTAAAATGTATAAATAATGAAAAGGAAAAAGATCACGATTATTAGGTCCTTCACATTTTTTATGCATAGCACACGCATTTTAAGTCCTTATAAAAGTTACACATACTTTATTATCCCTTTTTAGGGTGTCGAGATAGTGGGCTTCGCATTATATTCACCAAAAAAGTTTTATTTTTTTCACAACAAATGGCTTCCACATATTATAGTAGAAGGATAGTTCTATTCAGGTATGAAATCAGAATGGCTATATGAGTTTTTTTGGTCAATGTAGGACTATAGACCTCCCAGATCAGTGCCACCAATCTACACTATACAAAAGATTATGATAAACCATTATGTGCTGGCAATGTCCGAAAGATTTTGGAATGCAGAGAAAGAGATGAGAGAGGATAATGGTGTAGGAAGACGAATCTTAAACCTTTGTTTTGTCGATATTTCGGTACACCACCTTTCGGGGTGAGTAAAAGGATTCCGGGCACAACATATGTCCAAATTTAACATATTATGGCTCATTTTGTAGAAAACTAAAGTATCTACAACTTTATATTTGTGGATTTTACATTTTTTGTCAGTGCTTCTCGTGAAAGTGAGAAATGTAAGAATTTTTTTTACTGTTTTTGATTTCAGACCATACTTCAAAAATTCACCAAAAAAGTCGAAATCGAAAAATCTACAATGATCAAGTTGTTGATATTGATTGGTTCTAACAAAAAATAAAGTAAAAATGAATGTTATCGTTTCTGAAATCGGAATCCATGGTGACTCGCATTTTTTTCGTTTGTTTGATAATAATTTGAAAACTGTTCAGCCGATTTTGAAAGAAAAAAATACGACCACATGCAATGGGAAGGGGCTTCAATAAGAGCGTGTGAGCATCAAAATCGGCAAGAAAAATCTAAAAATCTAAAATAAATAAATAAATAAATAAAACAGACGGATCCTTAAATGTACCAAATGGTTATTATCTGCAATGAACCCCCAACTTCCATCCATTTCTGTCTCTTAGGTTCTCGGCTCTGGGATAGTCATAAAAGCGAACCTTGGACAGCGTCCTTATCAGCTGCCTCCTACTTTCTAGGGCCACATGCTTTTCCAAAGAAAGCTCGTGCTGCTCTGAGTACTCCATAACAATTTGTAGGGATTCTCCTACTTGACCTGATATTACACCCATTTCCAAGGAAAGCCCTCGCCGCTCTAAGCATAACTATGTGCTAGACACAGAGAAAGGATAAGGCTGTTATCCTAGAACACTATCCCCCACCTTATACTACAAGTATTTCATTCCGGACCAGAGACGTCGTCGTCGACATATCTCGGCTATACAGAAGACCGAGAGAGAAAGGGAGAAGTTCTGTCTCAAAGAACTGCATGAACAGGATAGCTAGGACTGGGGAGAGAGGAGAGCCCATGGCAACAATTGCAAAAGCAATTATCTAGATACAAGATACAAAAAATAAAGTATAATTGGAAACCACACCCCAGAAATGTATCATAACAGTTTACATCTTTTCTATGGCAAAACTCGCAGGTTCTTCGATTTACACAAGTGCGGGGCATCAGGACAATCATGTGCTTGATTGCACATATCTTTCTTCCATGATTCATATGCCTTGATGAAAATGCTCTCCTTGTTTATCCCCTTAGGCTGTTTTTGGAAGGGCAACGAAAGTGCCGTGTTGGATTCTTTCTAACGCCTGGGTGAGGCATTTAGATTTTTGTAACATGTGCATGGCCCGAAAACTCTAACTCTTCTCCCAGACAAAGAACTAACACATTGGTAGTTTAAGTGGACTTTAATCCTGATGTGTGCTCCCAATATATGGAGGCTTTTCTTGAAGATTTGGACCAGTTCTTTGTATTTAAAGGATTCTTAACCAAGAATGCAAATGACATCATGCCTAGGATTCATCTGACGCCATGCCTGTAATGAATGATTAGGTTCCTCATTTCCATCCCATCAAATATACCACTTTTCAGTTTCTAATCACTCAAATCCGGAAATGTAAATTTACGTAATACAATCACCACCCTTATTTAAAACTACAACTGCTTGCATAATCCAAATTAGATATGCAAAGCCAAATACAGGTCAGTCTTCACCCATTGTTGGGATTTACCATGCCTGTGCCAGAGGCAAAGTGAACAAGGGTATTTTGTGTACCTGTGTCCTTGGCCTAGAAGAATAATGACCATTTCTAAATAGCAACAAAGACCCAAGTTCAAATTTTATTGCAATATGAGTTTGATGGCATCATAACATTTGTTTCTATCACTTTTTTAATGTGCACATGGAATAGGACGATATCTATTGATTCTGCTTAGTAAAACAATTCAAGTTCCGTTTTGAGCTGTCAGGAATATAATCTTTGAGGCCCAATACTCCGTATGAGCCTGTAAATATCATGACAAAAAAGGCTTTCTTCCTCATGGAAGTAAGGTACAAAATTAACATCTGTGATAAAATAATAATGATAATTGAATAATAATATTTGTCCAACTTTTAAAAATTTCAA
>NC_091551.1:17781421-17788921 GCF_042767895.1 Penaeus vannamei | reverse complement strand
TTCTTGTCTTCGTTGTATCGTTCAATTCCATCTTCTACAACTTTTTCTTCGTGTCCCAATATTACTTTGTCCTTGTTTACGTCAGGCAAATTATCAATATTTCTTGCATGTTGCCCAAGGTGGAATTTGAATTCGTTCTTCTTAATCGTTGCTGCAAGCTGTGTTTTAATTTCCTCCTTTGTGGTCTTGATGTCTTTTTCTATCTTTTTTTTTTCCATTTCATTCACGGTTTCCTTTACCTTTGATACATCTGCATATGTAGCTGTCATCCTCTTGGCTTCTTTCATTATTTGAGCTTGGCTGTTTGACAAATTACTTTCAATCTGTTTGACAGTTTCTTGAACTTTAATGACCTTAACTTTTTCCTGTAGATTTTTTGCTTCGGTTTCTCTACTGTTGCCAATTTTGGTTTCAGCTTCTTCTAACTTTTGCTTTAGTTCTATAATTTTCAGGTCAGATTTTTCCATATTTTCTCTCTGAATTGTATTTCTACGCAGGTTTTCTACTAATTCCTTCAGATTCACATTCTCTTCACGTATTTTGAGGCATTCTGCTACTAGGTTGTCAACCTTGGCTTCAAGAGCATCAATTCTGACTGCTGTTTCTGCTAACTTCATTTTTCTCGTCTGATCTCAGTTGTTCCTCATTAAGCAAACAAAAACCAGAGATGCACTCATGTCAGTTGTCTCTAGGGGCGAAACGCTTACCATGCAGGATCCGCGGTCACTTCTCGCTTCCCTCTCCTCTCTCACGTCCCGGCTTACAAAGCCACGCCATCTTTTTCAGCTTTCTTCACTTTCTAACCCAAATTTTCCTTTCAACATGAACTATACACATATACATACACCCATGGCTAGCAGACTAGACCACCCATTGCTCAAATCTCTCCGTATTTAACATGTAAGAGCTGTACTGCGCTGATGTACTGCACTTCTCGCCTCGTATGTGTGTGTGCGTGTGTGTGTGTGTCTGTGTGTGTGCGTGTGTGTGTGTGTGAGCGTGTGTGTGTGTGTCTGTGTGTGTGCGTGTGTGTGTGTGTGTGTGTGTGCGTGTGTGTGTGTGTGCGTGTGTGTGTTTGTGTGTGTGTGTGTGTGTGTGTTTGTACGTAAATATATACAAATCTATCTATCTATCTATATATATCATGTATATATATATATATATATATATATATATATATATATATATATATATGTATGTATATATATATATATATATATATATATATATATATATATATATATATATATACACATATATGTATGTATATGCTTATGTTTATGCAAACACTAAGTTCTTCATGTGGCAATGAATAAATTTAATTATATCAATCAGGAAATTCAACCAGCTGACAACCCCTTCCCTACACACCCTTTTACCCATAGTCACCCACAGCCAACCCTAAATATACCAACACGCTTTTACCCACTCACCCACTTACCCACTTCCATCAAGGAGGCTCTCAAGCGGGACACATCAGTCTCAGCGCTTTCAGGAATCTTTTTTCTTGCAAATTCTAAATCTCCTTTTATGTGGCTGCTTTGAAGTTCCTGCCAGACAACGTCAGCCGAAAAGCATCTTCTGGAAATTCCTGTTCTGCTTTTTTGTATAATACTTACAGATTAAACAATATTAGTAATATTTAAATCTTGTAAGTCACATGCATAGATTATACGTTCATGTATAAACATAAAACATACACACACATGAAAGTAATACACACACACACACACACACACACACACACACACACACACACACACACATATATATGTGTGTACATGTATATATGTATATATATATATATATATATATATATATATATATATATATATATATATATATATATATATATATATATATATATATATATATATATATATATTATATATATATATATATATATATATATGTATATATAAATATATATATATATATATGAACCGTATTCATGTTAACAAATGTGGAAAGGTATGAATGAGAACGAATATCTTCACAATACAAGAGATGTATTTACCCGGTTTCGATTATATCTTCGTCAGAAATACATGTATTTCTGACGAAGATATAATCGAAACCGGTCAAATACATCTCTTGTATTGTGAAGATATTCGTTCTCATTCATACCTTTCCACAATATATATATATATATATATATATATATATATATATATATATATATATATATATATATATATATATATATATACATACATGTGTGTGTGTGTGTGTGTGTGTGTGTGTGTGTGTGTGTGTGTTTATGTGTGTACATACAGAAAATTATCAGGATCAAGGCTTATTGTATCGTCATCATCATTGACACAAAAGTTATTATACTGCATATTACTAAGATTTGCGAAATTATTCATTTCAACATTACAACGGGGTAACAAATCATCGATTTCAGCATCAGAACTGACACTAATTTCTAAATATAAATTAGAAAACTCAATTTATAAAGCAGTGCAATAATTAAGATTGATAAACGTTATCGGTTTCTTCTGACGAACAGACGCGCAATAGCCATAATCGTGAGTCCTCGCGGAAGGACCGGCGTCAGCGGCGGGCGAAGCTGCCTGACGCAGGGGCGAGGAATGGGACGGAGTCGGAGTGGGTATTCGAGGGGAGGAGGGCGTGGCTGAAGGCGGCGTTTGGGGCGTCTGTTGACTCTGAGGTGAAGTTCTTTGTGTGCTTCTTTGCTTGGAAATCATAGTGTTACGAATGATGTGCGTTCGGTAGTTGAAATAAGCATGTTTGCCGAGCCTGGTGGTATGCTGGCATCTGCACATGTGCCTCGACTAATGCTGGACACAGGCTGCTTATCGCCCGGCTTCCTGATGCGGTGAACACTCTTGAACGACGGGCTCAGGTTCAAGAGGTCGCGTAGAATGCTGCACAGCTTCTTCATTTTCCCAGGTCTATCCGGAAACTTCTGTCTCCCCGTGAAGCGAAGATTGTTACGCCGAGATTGGTCTTCCAGATAGTCCGTGCGTTTGATCATCTGTAGATTTTCTTTGAGGTCCTGGTTAGAACGTTGCAATTGCTCAATCACCCGCGTTCTTTTCTCCTTCATTGATGGCAATGGTAAGTTGGGATTTGAGGTCGGCTAATTCCTTTTGACTTCAGATAACATTTATCTTCAAGACGCGTAATTGCGTCATTATAACATTTGCGTTGTGTTTTAAGCAATGCATTCATGCTCTTAGTCATCTCTGCACTAGATGGTGGCGTGGCACGAGCTGGCAGTGGAGGCATGCTTATTGGTGTTTTCGGTAGTTAGCAGGACACCAGAGGTGAGAGTGGGGTCGACGGGGGGTGAAGATATAACAGGTAAGGCTCACTGTGCATGCGCCAACTTTTTTAAAAATCTGCGCAGGAGAGTTGTGGGATTTTCTTATTTCAGCTTGAAATTACACAAGTCGAAACACAACCTCTACCACTAAAAAAAGAGATGTAGCACGTCTTACTTCATATAGGAGCCCCTTTTTGTGGCAATCAAACGTCTAGAATCACATTTTTGTTGTTAGGAAAAGCGGAGCGTTAAAAGTATGGTCAGACTTCCCCATAGGTTTCACTGAAATCCATCGATTTTCTGTGCCAAAGTGTGTTTCAAACGTTAAATGTATACAGAAATATATCATTAATGTTTATATTTACTATTGTTTATTTAGAAATAAATTGAAATGACTAAATTGGTTTGGGACTCAATCTATGACCACGTAACCAAGGAATATGTTTGTTTGTTTGTTTGTTTGTTTTCAAAAAAATAATCTAATGATCTTACTGACTACAAATACAAAAGATGAGAATAAAAATATTTAAAGTTACCAGCATGTAAGACTATAATGTCACAGTTTATACGTATAACTTAAATAATTAACTCAGCTAAGTTCTATAGTAATAAATTGTACTAATAACTTTCTCATTAAGTGTGGCAATTCTTAAGAAATAAATATATGGCCTTATTCAAAATTTGGAAAAGAAAATATATAAATATATATTTTTCACCGTAGCAAATAATAGAATCTCGTGTATCTCTATAGAAAATATATAGCATTAATATCCTTATAACCTAAACTTAGATTAGTATCCTTATAACCTAAACTTAGATTAATATCCCTATAACCTAAACTTAGATGAATATCCTTATAACCTAAATTTACATTAATATCCGTATAACCTAAACTTACATCAATATCCTTATAACATTAACTTACTATATAATAAACTATATAAAAATATATAACTGTTAATGTGAAAAAAGCATATACAATCTACTGACTTAGCATATATACTTGGGACTACATACAGATAAGATATCATAGTAATACATCATGATTCTATACAAACCATTACTAAATCACAGTTATACAAATTATTAAATTCTTACAACATTAATATCTACGAGATATTTTGACTATTAGTATTCCTGTGCTTTTCTTTAGACTTTTTAGAGTTCTTGTCACAAGTTCCTTAACTTCCACAGAGAACTCCAATTTCAAGTCCTCATCAGAGGCAATGTGATTCATCAGTGACATCACAGCCTCAGTAGCCATGTCAAAGAGGATAGGTAGCCTTGACTCCTCGACGGCAGGAGCTGGAACTTCCCTCTCGACGACAGGAGCTTGCACTCTTCCTCCACACCACGAGTTTGTACTTTCTCCTCGACGGCAGGAGCTGGTACCTCCTCCTCGACGGCAGGAGTTGCAATCTTCCCCTGGAACCTCCTACTCGACGACAGGAGTTGAAACCTCGACGGCAGGAGATGGAACCTCCTCCTGGAACCTCCTCCTCGACGACAGGAGTTGAAATCTCGACGGCAAGAGCTGGAACCTCCTACTGGAACCTTCTCGACGACAGCTTTAACCTCCTCCTCGACGGCAGGAATTTTAACCTCCTCGACGGCAGGAGGTGGACCCTCCTCCTTAACGGCAGGAGCTGGAACCTCCTCCTCGACTCTTTCTTTTTTCTTTTTTTCCGATCACTAGCAAGCCTGGGAAATTCCTCTGGATTGAAGGTATCCGGCTTGGCCTTCCTCTTAGTAGGTCGTGGAGTCTTTTCCCTTTTGATCTGTCCCCAGTCTGCCTGTGGGTGCAGGAACAAAGTCAGGACGTGTTTCGTCTTGCTCTTGCCTTTTGAGGACTGCCTGTTTCTTGGCAGAGCAAGCCAGGCACCAGGCATGATGCCTCTTGGTGCAGTTCGGACATTTGGCGATTGTGTCCTATCTATCTTTGTGTGCCCTGATAAACACTTGTGTTTCATGTGCCTTACTGCACACATCACATTTGGCTTTGGCCTTGCAAGTGGCCTAGTGTTGCCCAATTGGCTCTGGCACATACGAACTGAGCTTGTATGAGCCCCATTTACCCAGATCAAGGGTGGTGATTAGGGCCCCCTTTAGGGTGACCAGGACTTGCCTGGTTGGGGACTTCCCTTTGGACAAGGGGGAAGCTTCCACTATCTGAGTGTGACGTAATGACCTCCACGTGATACCCTAGTGGAAAACCAAGTCATCTTGGTTCTTTTTTCTTGGGAGATCAGTGGCGAGATATACACTTTTCTCCCATCTTTGAGCAACTTGGTTTCCTTCAGTAAACTCAGAGTGGCTTGGTCTTTGGACACATTGATCATGCCCTCGTCTCTGGCAATCCAGATTGTAAGACAGATTTGCCTTTCCTTTTTCAATGCTCTGACCAACTGGTAGGCATTGTCTTTTTTTCACCTTAAACTGTGAAGTGGGTTCTAACACTCCCTCAGAGTCTGTCTTCACTCTGCGTCGTTTTGCACCACCCCTTTGACTGGGGTTAAGACCTTTGTTTGTGGGTGCAGCTGATTTGGCTGGTTCAGCTTGAGCCCCCATCTGAGTTTGAGAAATGTGAGGAGAGGTCAGGCTTCTCTCAGTTTGGGCTGTAGGCCTGGAGAGGCCAGCCCTCGAATCCATCCGTTGGACTATTTTATGGAGAAACTGTTGGGGGTGATTTTTCTGTCTTGTCCATTTTCTTAGCTGCAGGCCGGACACGTTTGGCCTGAGCTTTTGTCTTTTTCTGGCCACCAGAAGCCTTATAGGGCTTTAGGGTGACTGCTGTGGTCCTTTCTTTGGTATGTTCATTGTCCTTTTAGTAAGTCCGAGTTTTTTTTTAATAGATTTATTTGCCATATGACTAGCTAGTACCTTCAGCCTCTCGCGTCCCCACCCACTATGGAGTCCAACAAGGGGAAGCTGTGTGTTAGAGCACATTCTCTAATAGCTACATGGTTGTCAAGAGGGTATACACAACCACTGGTTCTTTCGGTAAGGCGGTCATGGGACGTGTGTAAGGCCAAATAACACATTGACTGCTTGACCCTAGGCTTCCTTAGAAGACAAACTGATTGACCTGATCGGGTCCGGATCAGGCCATCTGTCTTGCTGGAATAGAAGACCAAAGAGGCGTGTTGCCTAACGTCTGGCCATACTTATTCACAGCATCGCTCAACCTCCAGGACTCAGTTCTTCGTAGGGGTCAGTCTGTGGGGGAAGCTGTCTCAGTGGGAGGAAGAGGGCTCCGATCCAGTGACCAGCCAGCCTTGGAAGATGAGATCAAGTTTATTCATTGAGAGGATGACACCTCTATATCGGGTATACCCCCCTTCTAGTAAGCTAGTCAGTGGGGAGGGCCGCCTCAACGAGAGGTAGAGGGGGCTACCCAAGGACTAGTGTGACAAGGGGGGTCTTTCCTGGTTTGCGAAAGAGGATGGCACCTCTATGTCGGCAGTATTCTGATAAGCCATAAATAAGGCTCTATAGAAGGTAAGATAGTGCCATGAATCATGAGCCATGCCACTATCATGAGGTTATAAGCTTCGAGGATAACACCTCCTGGCTATTTGCCTTTCCATGGGAGGTAGTCAGTGGGCTTGGCCGCCTCAACGAGAGGGGAGAAGGTACAAGATTTCTGGAGGGCCACCCAAAGGGCTCTCCAGAAAAATGGTAATGACGTGAACCTCAATCATGCCATACCATCAGGTGCGAAAGGAGCCAATGTTCAGTTTAGCAGAGGCTAATTTTAACACTAAACAAGTGTTAAGGGGGAGCTACCTGCCTAATCATGGCTAACTGAGACTAATAAAATGGCAATTAAGGGAGGTCTGCCAGACCAGTCCCTAGCAAGGAGTGGCAACTCTATGTGCACTGTAAGGCAGGCATGCTAAGACCCCCCAGACATACTCTCCCCTGCGGGATGTAAAAGTCTGCTCACATCTGAATGCGAGCCAGAAAATGTGGTCCTGTTTATCAAAAGGTGCACAAAGAGTCATCCTATTGCTGGTAGAAAAACAGCAGTATCATGCAAGCTGGGGTCGCCACAAGTGGAGGAGTCAAATTCTCTCTTTAGTAGGCCTCTACGATGACTCCAGAACCATCATGTCCTCCCAAGGACCACCCCGCGAGTAGAGCTGCAGCCTCATCACAAGGAGAGGGGAGTGCCTACCGGGTGCACTGCAAGATAAAGATATGCATGT
>NC_091551.1:17763921-17773921 GCF_042767895.1 Penaeus vannamei | reverse complement strand
GTGCCAAAGATACCTAGGTTGATCTCTGCCAGTTGGGGGTTTGTTTGTGATGAGGAGGACTTGTCGTGTCTCAACCTTGGTGGATCTTGTGACACAACATGTTGTGGAAATAACATAATGTAGTTTGGTTAGGCGTTGGAGAGGAAAACCTAGAGGATAGCTTTTCAAGATAGTCTTGAATTTCCTGGGAGATGTAATCTGAAGCAGTATGTTTACTAACTTGACTGATGAAAGAGTGGTGAGTGATTATAGGAGATATCTTGGAGAGTCAGTGTTCGGTAATAAAATGAAATTGCCGTCATTTATGTTGGAGGTGGTCACATCAAGAAATGGAAATTCTTTTTCTATGGCGAATAAGGCATCCACTGCTGTGTCAAATCCGTTCACAGAGTTGCTTGCCAAAGGTCCCTGGTTAAATGTTAGTGGCTTTGACGAGGAAATTCGCAGGAAAGGCAAGCGTGATTCCATAGACCATTTCTGCGGTGATGCAGTGGAGATCTTTGTACAATGTCTGGATGTTGAGGAGGACATGGAAAAATTGGTTGACGTACCTCCTATTGGATGAGGAGGATGTCAGGGCCTGCTTCTTGTGGCAGTGAAGTTGCTCGACCATGCTGTTGGCAGAGGGGTGGTAACAGAGTAATACCATCAGTTAGCGCCAGAGTTCTGACTTGAACTGGGCACCGCGGTCGGTAATGACGGTGTCCGGGGTGGCAGAGGGAGACTCAGGTGGTGAAGCAGTTGATCATCATTAAAATGTAGCTGTAGCTGTCGTTTATGGGCAGAGCTACCAATATATCGATGTGCTGGAATCTTTTGTCTGGAATAGGAAAAGTCTGGTGGGAAAATTTAGTGTGTCTGTGCATCTTGTTCCTCTGGCATTTGAAGCATGAGCGATATTACTGTCAAACATCTGGCGGGCCAGATGACTTTGCTGCGGATGAGGTGTTGGGTGGCCCGGATGCCGCGATGCTGGTGGTAAGTATCAAAGAATCTTCGGTGGAGGGAAGGCAGGATGTATGGGCGAGGGTAGCAGAGGGAGATATCACAGAGGTCTATGTGGGAGATCGGGATTTTGACTCTTCCAGGGTTAAAGGAAATCTGGCCCTTTGTAAGAGGAGTCATGGACGTGTCCTGGCATTGTTCTCTGCTGACCAGATGGTAATCCACTGGATCGTCAGTGAGGGTATCTGCAGATATGGTAACCCTCGACAGAACATAGGCGGCCTCGTTGTCTGAGCCTCGTCGTTAACTGCGAAATGTAGTCCAGGTGCGCTCCTTGCGAGGGCATTGGCAGCGGGTCCTCTAATGTATCGCAAAGGTAAGAGGTTAAAGTCAGTCAGGATGTGAAAATCCTTTGCCTCCATATATGATTGAAATGCCTCACAGCCGAGTAAGCTGACAAGAGCTCTTTACCAAAGGCGCTGTACCGTGACTGGCGTTGTGAGGGAGTCTGAGAAATGAAAGAAAGTGGTTACTATTGTTTACCCCAACGTTGCTGGAGGACCGATGACAGTGTCGGAGGCATCGACCACTATGCTGAGTGGAGCGCCGGGCAATGGGTTGTTTGGGTATTGTGGCAGAGGCCAGGGCTTCCTTGCAGGCTTTGAAGGCTTCATTGGTCAGGGGCGTCCACTTGATTTGTGCGTGTCTCCTGGCCCGGTTAGATGCGACTAGGGCATGAAGGTGCTTGAGGAGATGAGCACATTTGAGGACGAATCTCCTGTAGAAATTGAACATGCCCAGGAATTTTTGCATTTGTCTTTCCGTTGCTGGGCTAGATAACTCCTTTATGGCAGTGACCTTCCCTTTTACAGGGGTGATTCCTTGTGGAGTGACGATATGGCCAAGGAAAGAGAGGGAAGTGACACCAAACAGGCATTTCCCCGGGTGATGACAACTCCCGCTTCTTGGTCTTTTGGAAAGGGCACGGAGGTGGTGGGTGTGGTCGTCTTCCGAGGCACTGGCGACGAGGATATCATTGATGTAGGCGAAGATGCCCTCAAAGCCGCGAGTCACGTCGTCAGTGAAGTGTTGAAACATCTGAGCAGCGTTCCAGAGACCAAAGGGCATCCTGAGGAATACGAACAGGCCGAAAGGTGTAATCACACCAGTCTTGGAGATGTCCTCTTCGGCGATAGGGATTTGGCAGTAAGCACGGATGAGGTCAGTCCTCGAAAAGACCGTACAGCCGGACAGCTCGTGGGAGAAGGAGTGCAAGTGTGTGTGTGTGGGGATGGGGGGGAGGGGAGGAGTAACTGGCGGTATTTGTACTGAGGTGTATATATGTATATATATGTATATATACATATATATACATAGATAGATAGATATAATATATATGTGTATATATATAAATATATATATAATATATATATATATATATATATATATATATATATATATATATATATATATATATATATATATATATATACATACATTAATTAGTATAAAGTCATAGAATTCCGATTTCAGTATATAATGATGGAGTTTATGTAATCATATTTAATACAACTATTTACCTAATGTTTAAATAGTCTCCATCATTATTTCACTTCAATAACGTATTTATGAATATCAGACACTAATATTTCAATTCACTTCAACAAAACAACGACCAGTAATGTTTATACTGCATTAAGTTTCATGTGTTACCCTGACGCAGTTGATTACCGTGCACTGAACCACAATGTCTTACACCTGAGAAAGGGTACAAGACCGCTAATGAATAATGGAGGCTTCGCTGTTTTTGTCATAATAATTACTAAGTCGCTAAGGACTATATGAAAGCGTCGCTTCCACTAGATATTCTGCTCATCGTAGGCTAGAATGAGCTTCTTTACATATTCATGGATGAATTAAATTTCGTAGCAGAGGAATATTTTACGTAAGTCTTTTTGAGACATGAGATTATGATATGCCATTCGTCATGGTTTTCTGATTCTAAAAAAACTGCATTTTTTATATGCCCTTCAATAAGATTTCAAGGAAATGAATCGAACTATAATAATAATATTTCATCATGAGTAGGTAAGTATGACTCCTTCAAAAGTTAAGAACATAAGAAATTTTATCCTTAAAAGAATTTATAAGTCGGGGAAGTTATATATATCATGCAGATTTGGTTTGTAATTAAACGACTCTCCTCCAGTACGGGAAACCATGAAAATGGAATGAATACACACACACACACACACACACACACACACATATGTTTATATATATATATATATATATATATATATATATATATATATATATATATACATACATATATATATATATATATATATATATATATATGTATATATATATATAAATATATGTATACATATATTTGTACACAGACACACACACACTATATATATATATATATATATATATATATATATATATATATATATATTATATATATATATATATACAGACACACTATATATATATATATATATATATATATATATATATATATATATATATATATATATATATGTATATATGTATATATATATATATATATATATATATATATATATATATATATATATATATATATATATATATATATATATATATATATATATATATATATATATATATATATATATATATATATGTATATATATATATATATATATATATATATATATATATATATATATATATATATATATATATGTATATATATATTTATATATATATATATATATATATATATATATATATATATATATATATATATATATATATATATATACAGACACATTATATATATATATATATATATATATATATATATATATATATATATATATATATATATATATATATATCATATATACACAGACACACTATATATATATATATATATATATATATATATATATATATATATATATATATATATATATATATATATACACACACACACAGACACACTATATATATATATATATATATATATATATATATATATATATATATATATATATATATATATATATACAATCACACACTATATATATATATCTGACTCGCTCTCACTGTCACAGAGCGACCCGGCCTCTCACCTTACCGCATGACGCTTCGCCAAGGCCGGCTGGCCGCGGATCCACCCAGCATTGACCATTCGGATCGTGTTTATTCCTACTTGTGTGTAAACTCTTAGGCCCGTACTTTTAAAACCTTTTGCTAGTGCTGGCGAAAGGTTTCGCCGGGCGATCGGGAATTTCGTACTATTAAAATCATGCCTTGCGAAAGATCGTATTGGAACAACCTGGTGAAACAAAGTCGCGAGAGCTGTTTGAATACCATTTTCTGAATTTAAAATTATAGATTAGTAACATACTTGTGTATAATATGATGTAGGAATCACATTGGAATTCTAAAATACCTTACAATCCTAATCTATTATGAAATAACGTATATACGTAGGTTTTTTTTCAAGACCTCCGATGTTCCAGTCGAGAGCTCAAGACATCAGCTGTATTCCTTCTCCCCCCACCCCCACCCCCACCCCCGAGTTGACTTATTTAGTTTTAGGTTGTTGTTATATTGGTTGTAGGGATAATGTTCTTTTCGCAGATGTTACCATAGGTGTTTAGATGTTGGCATGTTTACTTTTGGCTATAGAAACATAGCTGTAGTGCTCCACCGCCCTATAATGAGGCCTTGTAGGGCTACACTTCAATTTCTTATATCAGTTAGGAATAGTAAAATTGTAATTTTTAAACTCTTTTGTTAAAGTATAAAGTTATTTTTTGTATAATAGTATAAAGTTCATATAGTATAGTATAGAGTACTTTTAAAACCTTTCGCCAGTGCTGGCGTTCGCCTGGCGAAGCTTCGCCAGGCGAACATCTGAGTGAGGGAGGCCTTACTTTTAAAACCAAGGCAGGTGTTCGCCAGGCCTGGCGAACGAAAGGGATCGCCAGGCGCTAACATCTTGGATTCCTGCTAAATCTAGCGCTTCGGCGAATGAAAAAAACGCGGGAAACACAAATTTGTTACAACTGCAGTGTGTTATATAAACATATAAGTAAATATATATTGTTGGCACATAGCAGGGAGTTTTTCTATTATATTACCTTACCTTACTTATATCATATCATTTATTACCTTACCTAACATAATCTAAGCTTAATTATTAACCTCGGGAGAAGACGATAATGGTATATCTGTAATAGCCTCACTTTATACAAAGGAGTTAAAACTTAATAATTTTACTATACCTAACCGATATAAAATAGTTAACTGTTGGGATACAAGGGTTAGGTTAGGTTAGATACACCTCATTATAGAGCGGTGGAGCACTACAGCCATATTGCCATATCCTGTAGTAAACATGCCATCATCAAAACACTTTTGGTAACATTTGTCAGAGGAATATTATCCTTACAACCAAAATAACAACAACCTAAATCTAAATAAGTCATCTCGGGGTGGGGGGTGGGGGTAGAGGGGGAGGAATACACCTGATGTCTTGAGCTCTCGACTGGAACATCGAAGGCCTTGAAAAAAAAACTACGTATATACGTTATTTCATAATAATTTATGATTTAAAGATATTTTAGAATTAGAATGTGATTCATACATCATATACATAAATATGTTACTAATTTATAATTTGAAAGCAAGAAAATGGTATTTAAACACGGGAAAGGGAGGGCTCTCGCGACTTTGCTTCGCCAGGCTGGCGAAAGTTCGCCTGACGAACATTTAATAGTACGAAATTAGCAAAAGGTTTTAAAAGTACGGACCATAAAGTTAACCTTGTTATAGTATAAAGTGTAATATAGCATAAAGTATAAAGTTAATTTTGTTATAGTATAAAGTTATTTTCAATTTCTTTGTTATAGCATAAAGTTAAATGTTAACTCCTTTGTTATAGTATACAGTGAGACTATTGCGGAAACAACATTTTCGTCTTCTCTCGAGGTCAATAATTAAGTTTAGGTTATGCTATGTGCACTACAGATGTAAACAAATTTGCGCTAGATTTATCAGGAATGCAAGACGTTAGCGCCTGGCGATCCCTTCGCCCGCCCTGGCGAAAGGTTTTAAAAGTAAGGGCCTTAGGAAGGAAGAGTCAGCCGTTTAAAGTATATTACTCTGCCCCGGCAGTATTCAGTTATAGAAGGTTAATAACATTCTAAAGTTTACGGTGGCAGGGTGTTTTGCGTTCTTTGCAAGTAAATACTTCGCCGAAATTCGCTCGCCATCACCATCGATACGATGTTCATGGAACTACGCGTCATGGGCCAGTCTTTTTCCCTTCCTTCCTTTCTTCCCCATATGTGTTAAACTGTGTAAAATATACTATCGCTCTTAGGCTGGTTTTGCTGGTTAAAAGTACTTATGGTGAAAATTTAAAAACTCTTTATGGTAGCAGGAAATGGGGTCATGTCTCGTGAACAGGTGTGGGACGTGATTTCCGGTTACAAACATCGTTTATTAATTAATTCTCTCGTTTTTAGAGATTTATATTGTTTCACCTACAACAAATTTAATATTTCTTCGTGATATCTCTCAAAATGAGAATTTTCTCCTTGTGAATTGCAATTACTTTACGAATTTTATGTAGTCCATTCTCTTCTTCTACGAATTTTATGTAGTCCATTCTCTTCTTCTACGAATTTCGTTGACTGATTATTGAAATTCGCTTGTTTTTGGACTCTTTCGGTTCGATTAATCTCACACTAATTTCGTTATTCGCATTCACGAACGATACATGTTTATTTCTTTGTTTAGGCCATCATTGCTAATGGTGACACGCTCTCTCAGCACGAAAACAAAGCTTGAGAGCAAATATGGCGTTAGAATCTTCCTCTTTCATGGTGCACAGGGATGCGTGGTGTTTCGTAATTCTAATAGAATATGGGCGTCGTCGTCTGAGAGTAAGTAAAAGTACTGAAGTTACTCTGCAACTGGAGTCGGTGTGGACCCATACTGATGTCTGATTGTAAATGTAGAACTCGGGTTTTAAGCTAGAATAATGATTCCCTTATTAATTACACCCTTCTCACTTTACTTAATTGCTTGTATGTTCGGGTAATAGCGAAATTCATGTGATTGTGAGCTATATAGTCACAAGCACCCTTCACAGCATGTTAGAGTATAGACGGTAACAATAGAATTTCGAGTCTCGTTCAGTTTACCTCATTTTGTTCGGTAATTTGGGTAAAAAGGGAAACCCACCCATCGATGAAGTTTAACATACTCTGAACATGCGTAAGCGATAAATAATTACTTGTCTATCAGAATTTGTAGCGAATCAGTAATTAAGCGTAATTAAGATTAAATACAATCGGATATAGTGTAAAAACATTTATGAACTGGGAAGTTTGCATTGCGGAAGCTTCCAAAGAATTTTCATGTCACTATGCATAATTGCGTTAATATTCGTGTTTGTGAATCATTCTTCGTGTGAGTTAGCTCTTTCTACGCAATTCACACACACACACACACACACACACACACACACACACACACACACACACACACACACACACACACACACACACACACACACACACACACACACACACACATATATATACTCATATATCTCTCTTTCTCTCTCTCTCTCTCTGTATATATATATATATATATATATATATATATATATATATATATATATATATAAATATATATATATATTTATTTATTTAATTATTTATATATATATATATATATATATATATATATATATATATATATATATATATATATATATGCACACACACACTCATATATATGTATATACATGCTTATGAACTCTTTTATGTATGTACGATTCTTTATTTATGTCTATTCAAATACATACTGACTGAATTTACATACATACAAAGGAAAAAAATACCCATTTTTGTATTCTTCCAACACAGAAAAACGCAAAAGCAAACTTGAGCTCAGCCAACGTCTTCCTTTGTGCTTGGACGAGGCCAGAAAACTCGTCTTCCCAACAGCAAAGAATAAAAATTCAAACATTTACAGTTCACGTTATATCACTGCAGTCCTATTTCACAGTCGTTTCCACATTCTCCTCTAGGACACTGAGGAGCGAAGGAGGATCATCCACGGGAAACTCGTTCTGGTGTCGGACCTTCACAGAATAGTAAGGAGTGCGAAGATGAGATCGGATAAATTGGGGGGAGGGGGGCAGGCCTTGGGCAAGAGAAGGGTCGCCCGTGAAGAACAACCAAAGGAAGATAACAGTAAAGGGAAATAGAAGAAGAAACAAAAGAATTCTACGTTTCTTTCTCGTTTTCGCTTTCGTATCACGGTAATATGGGCCTAGGAAGCGATAAAAGTTTTAGAACTTAATTTAATTTAAGACAAGCAATGGATGAGCAATATAAGGGAAAGTAATCACATTAGGAAGGATAACTAGCATTTTCCTTAGTGTTGTACACATATTATTCTTGTTTTCGTGTCCATAAAAAATGTTAGTCTGTGTGTTTGTTATTCTCAATAATATCATTTTCATCATTATCCCTATTCCCATTATGTGTATTGCCATCCTTGTAGTTTGCAGTGATGGTAGCCACAAAAAAAGTGTATGGTAAACATGCATTAGCTCCACCATGAAATCCTATGGACCCTGAGGGAGGGTTTTAACCCCCCCCCCCCATCTAATTCAGGGTCACTCCTTTTTTGTCATTTTACTCAGTGCTATATATGAGCGTGTATGCCCGTGTGATTACTTTTGTGCTTGTATCTGCGTGCATACGCGCGCGCGTTTGTATGTATATACATGTATGTATATGATAGGATTGGTAGTTATATATATGTTTATCGATCTATATTCATATCGCTGACAAGCTAATTGTTTGGTGCAAAATGTCCAAGAAATACTAATATGCCACATACAAATCCAAAAGTAACCAAATGTAAACGCAATGGCTAAATGATGTTCTTTGTAGAATTACGTACTCTCGGAACCGCGTTTTGCGTAGCCTACTGCAGTCAGGGGCGCCAAGGAAAAATAAAGTGCCGGTGCAGGGCCAGTTGGGGCCCCCACCCTTGCTGAAGGTAAAGGTAGAGGAGATGAGCGCATGCCATACACAGGTATTTATATTGCTTCACTAGTTCAGAGAAAATTACATTATTAACTGTTAACTTGAAATAGTTCCATCCACTAGATTATTGACTTGTTAATGATACATTTTTGTTAAATTGTTTGAACCAAAGATACTAAAAGAGGAATAACCAGGTACGAATGATGATGATAATAGACATTTTCATTTTTTCGAACAAAATAATGCAGCCACCCTCAAGACCAAATGGACCTCGCCTTCAGCCATACTTTTAACGCCCCACTCACTCGATCTCCCAAAGGACTGAGCTTCCTATACAATTGCTACCTGCCCCTGCGCCTGTCGGTAAGCGATTTTATCTCCTGTGGGTGAGGATGCTCTTTACACTCGCCCCGAGGCTACTCAAAAAAAAAAAAAAAATAGAAAACGCACTTCGAGAGAAATGAGAAAGAAAACGTAGCTGCTTTAATTAATTTACTATATTCTTATATGATTTTAATTCATTAGAAAAGATGTTTATATTAGTTATTTTTTTACCTTTTGATAAAACACGAAGTAAAGAATACAAAGCAAATTAATGAAAGGTAAATATATCTGTTAATCTTAACTGCATAATTCTTCACTTTAAAGCACATGTTATTTAATCTAGTTATTCTATTTTTATTTGTCACTGTTGATATACTTATTTAGAAAGTATCTTATTTAGAAATGCAGTAAAAGATTACCACCTTCTATCATGCGTTTCCGCTTAAAAAAAATAACGAAGGAAGGCGGGAAGCACCTGGAAGAGGAGTGTTGTGGCCACGCTAACCAGGAGAGCTTAGTTGTTGAGAGAACCCTGCAATGAGTACACAGACAGGTTGGTCGTGAAGGTCTTGGGAGAATAATTTGTGACTTTTTGATTTAGTAAGTGAACCATATAGATCGGTGCTTTATTTTATAGTTATTTGTAAGCCTTT
>NC_091551.1:17721421-17723921 GCF_042767895.1 Penaeus vannamei | reverse complement strand
TCTTAGATGAGTGCAGTAGTTGCAGGTCAGCCAGATTGTGCCTTCCAATAGCAGTAAGGGATTGTCTCTTTCCAGAAAGTCAAGACAGAGAGTGAGTCTGCACTGACCCTGACTCTCTGTAAGTGGGCTAAATCAGAAAAAATCCATAGCTATAGCAAGGGACCCATATTAAGTCTACAGATTGATGAAGTAAGATTAAGGTGGTTGACAGACTGTGCTGTCAAACTAAACAGCATATGACGTTTTCAGGTAGGGTGTGACGAACCCGTGATGTTGAGGGTTAGCCGTGACGCAGCTGTAGATTAAAAATAGATATGTTACAAGTTTTATAGTCTTTTCTTTTCTAGCCGAGGTCGACCCCCCCCCCCCACCAGATACTAATTTCCCACCTATTTTTAAAAACAATTCGTGAAAACACAAGGCGATGACCAGTACCCTCTTGAATGCAGACCACTCCTAATGCCTTTTGCTTCTGATTTTTCATTTGGAAGATCATCAATCCACTACATACCGACATCCAGAGAGTATTGTATTTAAATAACATATATGTACTATGATGTTTTCTATGACAATCCTTGTCTAAGTTTTTATAAAGTATTTATTATTATTATTATTATTATCATTTCCAGGCGTTCCATACTAAGAATGAACCGTGGATGTTACAATAGTTATTAAGTCATTGTTAAAAATCTGACTAGTTGATCCTACAAATTTATTATCAACTCTTGATAATCTATTTTGTTACTGTGAGTTAAAACGGTGAGTAACTGTGATACCTTTATCTGCTTCAAAGTTATATTATATGAATACACTTGCAGGATATATCGAGGGTAAATTCCAGGATGCGTGGCTAATGAAGCCCGAGCTCCAGTCTTGGCTGGCTCGTGTCGTGGACGTCTCTACGCGAGCCTCCTGTACCCTCTGCTAGAACGGAATGGGGACGACGATGTTCACCTCAAAGAAAAACATAGGCAAGACCCATGTTGTAGCCGAAACAGAGCCAATGGGAAGGCTCCTCATGGCCACGCACCTCCTCCTAGCCCATTCATTAGTGCTGCAGGACTGGATATCTTGCTTCTTTGCAGAAAAAAAAAAATGTCAGGTTCGTTGTGGTAACCAGAGAAACACCAGAGGAAACATATAACAGGAATTTAATGCTCAAGGCACTTATACACTATAAACAAACAAAGAACAGGAGAAATGAAGGCAGTGAGGATTCAGCGGAGCAAGTGGTCAGATGGCAGTGTACTCAGTGAAGTCACTTTTATCCGACTCGGTGTAAAGGCATGAGATTATCGTTCTCCACGAGGTGAGATGGTCAATCGCGGGCGATGTAAACCCACCGCACCGGATCAGGTAAATGGTCCTGAGCGATCAACTTACACTCACAGTGTAGCGGTCAACACAGGTTCAGGTAACCAACCGCGGCCGACCAAGGCGATCTCGCAGTTATGACAAAAATCTTCTAGTTACGCTGGTAGAGCCTCTGGTCGAGTTACAAAGGTGCATGTATCCAGACAAAGCTTAGACTACGCTTAGTCATTAAATGTTAAAAGAACCAGGTTTAACGGTTATGAAGACTATTGCTAAAGCAGCGAGTAAACATCTCGCTTCAAAACCAAGAGCCAACAAATTTATTATTTTTGGTGAGACAAGAGATGTCAATACCATGAAATATTTTGGTTTTAGTCAAATACTTTTTTTTTTACCGAGTAAAAACACAATAGAAGTTGCTATAATGGACGTAACTGGCATTTAAAATTAATAATATAGGGTAAACTAGAGAAAATTTTCATATTTTGGTTCTGAAATGGTTAGAATTCCAAAGGATTCTACATGAAGATCTGATTGAATTTGCAGCATAAGGAGCTGCAAACATGGGAGAACTCCCTTTGTAGTAGATCAAGGGCGACATTTCCTGGTATATTAATATTCAAAGTATATGCCACTCAATTCATGTGTGTGCATCAGAAGCAGCAAAATGCCTTCCAAGACAGTGTGAAGACCATGTCTAAAATATACACATACCTATACACACACACACGCACAAACATATATATATATATATATATATATATATATATATATATAGATAGATAGATAGATAGATAGATAGATAGATATAGATATTACAGTTCTAAAAGGAAAAATAAATACAAGTGTTCCAGAGGCTATGTAACACCAAGCCTCATAAATTGCTCCATACCTCTCATACCAGAAGGCTGTCCATTCACCAGGCCGTTGAGAGGTTCCTGGAGTTGCGGTAGGCACTGCTCCTGTACTTCCAAACTAGAGGTAGACCATAGATTCTTGGCTACCCACAACATTGAAAGTAAATTAAAGGACGAGTTCATATTTTCATATCTTACTTTACTCAAATACATTTAAGCTAAATGTAATAATTCAAAATTATTTGAGAGGCAGTGATCTAGAGTACATTTAATGTATGATGCATCAGGAAGTATCCTTAATGTATTGCAAGCCAGATATCATTAAAAAA
>NC_091551.1:17653921-17656421 GCF_042767895.1 Penaeus vannamei | reverse complement strand
CATATTTACTTGTGTAAATGCATTTAGATATATTTATGCTTATATATATATATATATATATATATATATATATATATATATATATATATATATATATATATATATATATATATATATATATATGAACACACACAAACACATGTCTATGTATATATATAAAGTTGTTATGATTTTAGCGATGGCAAACATATATAATGTGTGTATGGTAAATAAGTGTAAATTTCGCATCAAAATAGGAAGAAGAATTTGCACACATAGACCTATATTACATAATAGATAGTACATAAGGTCAATAGATCTGTGACCTCTTAAAGAATTCCTCTTCTCAGATATTGCCATTACAAATACAAAAGAAAAAAATTGTCGTTACATAGCATTTATAACGCCAAATTATTATGGCTGCTTCTATGTCTGTAGGTACAATGTATAAAAAAAAATATGTGTGTTTGAACTGGTTCTTTGGTTAACAGTAAATAATTATCAGTTTGAGTGTTTGTACTGATCCCTATTTGATCGTCAAAATAGGGATCATATAGTACATATACTTAAACAAATTTCCGGTCGCATGTTAGTGAATCTGGCCTGAACGTTGAAGATTTGGCGTCCTTCCTCATAAATGTGAATATGCTAAGAACGATCAGTAAAAGCACAGACCATTTCTTTTTTAACGCTAAAAATAAATCCATTAATTAAGTACATTTCAAGAGATAATAAAAAAATGAATAATAACGGACATCATGTCCTTGAAAGGTCTCTACTATGTTTCTTCTAAGGGAAAAGAGGAAATAAATTTCATCGAATTTCATTACTCCCGCCAAATCCGAGTTGTTTATTTTTCATATAAGTTGTCGATCCAGCCACGGGAGTTTTGCTCTATAACTTCTTGTTTTATAACGGATTTGTGCTAATATGATTTAGAGCAGGAGGTTAATGAGTGTTTTCTGAGCAGAAGTTAAGGAAACCTTCTATGAATTATCAAGCTAAACTTCTGAGGCTTTTTAGAGGGCATTGCCAGATTTCCTCTTATTTTTGTTTTTTGTTTTATTATTATTATTTTTACCTATCATTGTTGTTATTATTGTTGTTGTTATATGAATATATATATATATATATATATATATATATATATATATATATACTTATACATATATACATTTGTATATATATATATATATATATATATATATATATATATATATATATATATATATATACTTATACATATATACATTTGTATATATATATATATATATTTATTTATTTATATTTATATATATATATATATTTATATTTATATATATTCTAATACATATATACATTTGTATATATATATATATATATATATATATATATATATATATATATATATATATATATATATATATATATATATATATGTATATGAATATGAATATAAATATATATATATATATGTATATGTATATATATATATATATATATATATATATATATATATATATATATATACATATATATGTATACATATATATATAGGTATATATATATATATATACATATGTATACATATATATACACATATATAAATATATATATATATATATAAATATACATATATATATATATATACATACATATATATATATATATATATATATATATATATATATATATATATATATATATATATATATATATATATATATATATATGTATGTATATATATATATATATATATATATATATATATATATATATATATATATATATATATATATATATACATATATATGTATACATACATACATACATATATATATATGTACATATATATATATATATATATATATATATATATATATATATATATATATATATATATATATATGTATATATATAGGTATATATGTATACATATATATGTATACATATATATATATATATATATATATATATATATATATATATATATATATATATATATATATATATATATATGTATGCATGTATGCGTATATGTATATGTATGTATACTATACATATACATGCTCAAACACACACACACATATATACATTCATACATTATAACATACTGCTTAACATAATGTACAATATAGCATACTACATAACATCATGTATCAATGCCACCTCACTGACCACGCTTGTAAATGCATGGGTCACACGCTTGTTCGCCATGCTGCTCCCCCGTGGGACGAGCTACGTTCCACGTGGACAACCATCGCTTGGGTCAAGGATATATAAGCTGACTCAACTTGACCTCATTCTTGCGGCGAGCCTATCGCCACTGTTACATTATTTGCAGAATTGTGAACACACGCAATTTCTAAGACCACCCACCACAGCCGCCGGGCTGGTAAAAAGGGTATGCCACATGCTTACTCCGTGGCAGCTGGATTGCTTTCTTGCAATCCAGCCACCACGGTAAGCATACAGTTAAAAAAAACACACTAGTTAACTAGAAATAGTTGCTACAGGCCGGGGCCACTCTACAGAAAAGCCC
>NC_091551.1:17636421-17638921 GCF_042767895.1 Penaeus vannamei | reverse complement strand
AGAACATTAATTATAATAGTAATAATAACAATAATGATAATAACAATAACAATATTAGTAATAGTAGATATCAACGATAATAATGACAATAATGATCTTAATGATAATAGTGATGATAGAAATAATAATAACAATAATGATGATAATAATAATAATGATACTCAGTGATACGAGTGATGATGACAATAATAATAGCAATAATGACGATGATGATGAAATTGTTAATGATGATACTGTTACTACTACTATTACTCCTAATAATAAAAAACATACTTATCATCATCTATACAATCTGTTTCGAATGTCTTCGTCAGAAATACATGTACTTCTGACGAAGATATATTCGATACCGAATGGCATTACAGCAAGTTAGATTTTAATCCTAAAACATATATTGTAGGATGATGTACGATGTAAAGTGGTTGAGTAATATGTTCTTTTATAATACACTCTTGGTAATAAAATCTATTTCACATTTTCTGTAGGAATACGAATAATGTTACAAAAAGTGTTCTCCAGCATTTATTTCATTATGCAATAAATGATTGGTTAGGTAAATGAAAAGAATAATGTGATGATATTTAAAAGTGAAAATGTCGAAATTATAGACGTCGTTGGTTGAGTAAGAAATGTGCCCACGTATTGGATTTTTTCCAACACTTTGGCGAAGCACTCAAGGTTTTGTGATGCGTTGCGGTATTTTACGTCAACGGGCTGAGTATAAAGTATGACTTAAAATAGCGCAACGGGTCAAAAAATACACTGAAAGCCAAACCCAAGCTTTGGGTAAAATCCAACGTTTGCAATTTTGTTGCTCTGATTTCCGATTTTATGCTGTAAAGCTTATTTGGTGCGAGAAAATGTGGTATGTGACACGGTGCAACCGTGATCACTACTAACAATTTTGTGGTGTCCGTTTTTTTCTCGCATACCTTTTTCACTGTTGATTTGTACGCATACTTAGATATATATAGCAACACGTACTGATACAGCTGTGTAACCATATCTCTAGACGTAACATCAACTGCATACATTTGAAAGTTGCTTACCACTACAAAGAGCAACACCCACCAAAACACTAGATACTTCTAAAGAGTATGAGATCAGGTATTCGCATTGTACAGGATTTTATTCGTACATAAAACTGGATTAGATTATGAACGACGCAGGAAAGCGATCTCACCATCCAAGTATTGGGGGTCACAGATGCGGAGGGAGCCGAGGAACAGTGAGGTGGCAGCACCTCTCTTCACATGGAGTGGATAGTACAAGAAGCGTATATACATACCACTGTTCATAGGTTTCCTGTATATGGAGTAGTCAGCAGTGCGATGCAGTAGGGTGTCCAAGAAAGAGAGCTTGTTGTCGATATCCCATTCCACCTTAAAACAGATAGGAGAGCGAGTGAGTTCAGCTCCATAAGTATATCTGCAAACAGTGGAGTGTCATGATGCCAGAGAGGCCAGACGCCGTCGGCATACTTCAGCCAAACCAAAGGAGGAAGGGAGAGGCTCCGACTCGAAGAACTCCATGAACAAGTTTACTAGGGCCGAAAAGCAAGGAGAGACCATGGTAACACCCTCGAAGGAAAAGGAATTAGAAATCACACACTGCGTAATTGGCTGGAGAAAGACGGAGGGAGACGAGGATCGGCGAGGAGCTTCCTCTGAAGGAAAGCAAGGACGTCAAGTGGGACCTTGGTGAAGTCGACATCCAAGCTCATCATGGAGATGACAGGGCGCAGAGGCACGGCTGGCTTTTGGGTTTAGGGTAACAAATAAAACTGAGGGAGATAAGGAGTGATGATCTTGAACCTCAGGCAGAGATCTGCCTCCGGAAATAAGGCTACTATCTCTTTCAGGCGATGGTGAAAGTTAGCAACAATGCGTTCTCGGAGGTCGCTGGTCAGTGGGACAAAGGTGGAAGTGTCATCCAACAGGTCCCGGGTCATCTGCAGGTAGGAGGCAAGGTCGAGAGCCACCACTGAGTTTCTCTGACTGAAGGTTTGTGAAATCTTCCTTGATTGAGCACCTGCCTAATTTCAATTTAATTAACTTTTTCTCCCTGCCGATAGTCTTTTCATTTGATCAGACCTGACTTTGCTTTGTTCACCTGGCTTCACCTTCTCCTGTTTACCGTTGCTTCTTTCTCTCTTTTATACTACCCCGTCTCCCCTTCCCTGTCAGACCTGAAGATGGAATCCTGAAGGATTTCGAAACTGTTGTATCATTTATTTCAATAAATATAGTTTGTGACTTTTGGGTTATATATATATATATATATATATATATATATATATATATATATATATATATATATATATATATATATATATATATATATATATATATATATATATATATATATATATATATATATATATATATATATATATATATATATATATATATATACTGATATGCATATATATATATATATATATATATATATATATATATATATATATATATATATATATATATATATATATATATGTATA
>NC_091551.1:17611421-17616421 GCF_042767895.1 Penaeus vannamei | reverse complement strand
TTAAAGTTGCAGGAAAGCATGTTCGGAGGGGAAAGTTTTTTAAAGTTTCTAATTTATGCGTTAACAGATATAGAGGAGGCAAAAATACTAGTGTACTTGTACTACTGTTGTTACTAGTACTACTACTAGTGGTAGTACATAATTAGTTGACAATAGGAAAGTTCTACTCTCGTCGCACACTTCCGGTAAAGACCAGCCACATACGTCATGAACTAAGTACATCACCCGATGTAATATGATGACCTTTACAGGTAGACAATTACCATCTGGTGAACGCATCACACACATATTGAAATGATAATGGCTTTTAATTATCCCAAATTATGCCCGAGATATGTAGCCTATGACATGAAAACAATAATATGATGGCTTCTGCTGACCTTGTATGCACCTGTCTAGCACAAAACGGATCGGTGTTCTTAAAAAAATAGATTTCTACTTTCTACTTGGGTAATTGACCTATCACTTTTCAGTAATTAATTTTATGGTTTGATAAACCGTATGTGCTGACTTCGCTTGCTGATCACAGTGGCTACAGCTAATGAGACTATTTTCGTTTGGTATGCGAGTTCCGGACTCTTTCCATTTCTTCGTAATAGCTAAGAAATCGTCACATAATATGGGAAGTCTTTCCTGCTTTTTTCTGATGTAATAAGTGGCTTATGCACTTCATAACTATTCATAACGCATCTGAATATTAAATTTACTAGTGCACCAGGCAAATAAATATATATAAAATAACTTTTGCGTCATCACTTCTAAGTGATATTAGATACCAAACACCTTAATCAAAGGATCATAAAACTCGGTCATATAGTTTAATAAGACAATGGAAAGGTTATATATTGACTGTTTAACAGATTTTAATAATCTAAATCAAGTAGCTGTCAGATATTCTAGGAAATATAAAATATATATAAATCATTTCCATTTAAAACCAGAACCACATGTCACCCCCTCCTCCTACTTCGATATGCATTCATCAATTCATATATTAAATGATCATCACATTATAAAAAACAACACAAACTATATGAATATTATCACTCTCTACAGAACTTTTGTTTCGTTCTGCACATACTATCGAATTCCTAAACACACACATACTCGCCAAATCAAAATATGAACACTGTGATGTATAAAGGCAAAAATGCCATTCACAATAACAAAAGAGATTATCGTATGTAGTCACAGAGCATTATTTTGCATATGAGGAAATTAAAACTGTTAAAAAAACGTGATGCTAATACTATCATGTTGATCAAAAGGCGTATTTATACTAAAGCAAATAAAGTTTGAGGAATGTACTACTCTGTCTTTCATGTAACAGTACTGTTTATAAAAGAAAATTTCAAATTCCTCATCTGTCTTAAAATATACTCCTAAACGATGATGAATATTATGATGTTCTGGGCAATATACAGATGATTGAAGACCATAGGGAGGCGTCAGGGAATGGCGATTCGTCTCGAGCTAAGTTCTCGCTGACATACAAGGACAGCCTAGGGGCGAAATGAAGAAATACTTGTCTCGCCTCTATTCGTGAAGAACTATATAGTCAAAGAATATCTAACCTGGAAATCGCACCCATCAATTATCAGTCATCTGATCAAACTAAATTCTCATGTTTAAGATAAGTACGACAAAATGGCGCTCATAGCACATATTTTTAAACACCTATTCGTTTCGATAGATCGCCGTTTACTACGCGCCTTACCAAACATGACCTTAACTTGTACACAATGCCCCTTAATCAGTGGCTATACAGTGGCCATCCATTTACATTTAACTAGAAAGTTTATGCATATTTACTTTTTTATCAGTTGTAGGAACGCCCTGTTTGTGTTATCATTTATTAGAATGTATAGTTGTCTTTGTGGCACAATATTTTCAGTTTTTTCCTGGGAAATTTCTTTGGGTTAATGCATAATTAAATAAATTTAAATATATACGATTGAATTTTATGATCTTTGAATGATATGTTTGTTATGACAATGGAGTGATGCGCACAATAATTATTTTAATATTTACTGAGATTTCTTCTTAACAATTACCCCATGCATGTCACATCATATCGGCGAAAGAGAGAGGACAAGACTCTTCATAACCTTTAGGCTACTTAGAGTCAGGAAACAAAAGCACGCATTTCAAAGTAGACTGTTTACCCATAACCACAGTAGTCAAGTATCACAATGACAGGTGAATTACAGGACGTGACTGGTTATTACTTCCCGTAATAACAAATCACGGGGTATTAGTTATTTACATGAATTGGGGTTATGGTACTGCAACTACATCTACGACTGGTAACATTTCTACTATTACTGGTAGTACTGCTGTTGCTCCTGCTACTGATGCTGGTGCTATACTGCCTAAAATATAAGTATTAATATAAAGGATAATTTTGATAGCTTTTGTCATTTTTGTTATTAGTGATGTAGCCCTAATTACCATATTATCATCGGCATCATCATCATTATCACCATCATTATCACTGGCAGTGTAATATAGCTTTCATTACTACTGTAATAGTAATGAAAGCAATGTAAAGAATAAAACTGATGATAAAAATTGTTTTAATACAGATGATCATTATAAAATAATGAATATAATAATTATAAAGATATAATAACGATATTATATCACTATATTAATTATAACCATTATTATTATAATTATGATTAGCATTATTGTTTTTCTTGTAAGTTTAACAAAATCAAGATTATCATTATGATCATAATTATCATTTGCATCAACATTATTGCTGTTATCATCACAATAATCGTGTCATTTTTATTTCTATCGTTGCTATTTCCACTACTATTATTATTATAATCATCAATAATACTACATTTCTCTCGTAAATATAAATTAATTATTGATAGTATCATTGTCATTATTCACATCAGCTTTGTTGTTAGAATTAATCTTTAGATAATATATATTAAAACAATTATTGTTGGAATTAATATTTTGATAATAATAGCCATTATAACAATTATTACGGCGAAAAAAACGAATGTTTAAGAAAATTATGAGCTGATACTATTATTTCTCGTGAAGTTTAAATACCGGCGCTTGTGATGGTATTACAGTTATATAATAAATGATCGGTAGGTAAGTAAATTAAGGGAACACTGGGTAAGTAAGGTAATGTGACTAACAGTACGGTGAGTGCTTAATAAGTGTAATAAGGTAAGGGAGTGCCAGGTAAGTAAGGTATGTGAATGTTTAATGAGCAAGCTTTAGTCAGGTATTTAAAGAATGCAAACCAGGTAAGATAGGTTATGCGAGCCAGGTAAGTAAGGTAGGTAACTGGAGCAAGTGACAAGTAATTAGGGGAAAGGGGGCGAGTGTCAGATAAGTAATGGAAATGAGTGCCACGTAAGTAATGGAAGTGAGTACCAGATAAGTAAGGTAGGTAACAGAAGTGAGTGCCAGGTAAGGAAGGTAATGAGAGCGAGTGCCATGTAAGGTAGCTAACGGGAATGAGTGCTAGGTAAGTAAGGTAGGTAGGAAAGTTACTTACCTGGCGAGTACCAGGTAAGTAAAAGAAGTGAGTACCGGGCAAGGTAATTAATGGCAGCGAGTGCCAGTTAACGAAGTGAAAGCCAGGTAAGTAAGGTAACGAGAGCAAGTGAGGGTAAGTAACGGAAGGGAAAAGTAAGGTAGGCAATGCGAGCGAGAGCCAAGTGAGTGACAGAAGTGAGTGCTAAGTAAGGTATGTAAATTAAATAATTACCAGGTAAGTAACATAGGTAACGGAAGTGAACACCAGGTTAGTAAGGGTGGTAACAAGTGCCAGGTAAGTAAGATAGATGCGATTATTAGGTAAGTAATATAGGTAACGGAAGTGAGTGCCTGGTAAATAGGGTAGCTTACGTTAATATAAGGTAAGTTCAGTGACGAAAGTGAGTGTCATTACCAGATTATTAAGGTAGGAGCGGAAGCGAGTAAAATTAATCACGACAGATAATGGAGGTGAGTACTAGATGGGGTAAGAAATTAAAGTAACTGTCAGGCAAGATAGGTGACTCAAGTGAGTGCCAGGTAAGGTAGGTGACGGAAACGTGTGTCAGGCCTTTGCAAGTGTATGCTGAGAGTAGAGAACCACCTCCTGAAGTACATGAATCTGATTTACCACTACAAAAGATCACGTATCTCCGACATCCAGATCAATTTTCGACCCCCTTAAAAACAGCTGATCCTTTGATAGGAGAATGAGGATTCTGGAAAATCTCAATTTGAATTTCTTCAATGTTCAAGATTTCGGAAGCCAAAGCCCCCACCCCCACCCACCCCTTCCCCCTGGATCAATTTGGTGTAGCTGGATTTGATCGAAATAAGGAAGGGGAAGAGATCCGAGGCAGAAATAAGGGAGATGTATCTTAGCACACTTCTAAGTACCAGCACCAAATGCAATTTATACATATTCAAATTCTAAAAATAGTTTGGGATTAAGATGAAATACCATTCAGCTCCTCCAAAAATATTGGAAAGAAGTCACTTTTGGTAGTCCGTTTAACTTAAGACAGCAAGAATTGTTTCTGTGCCCATAATCTTGGCAGTAGAATCACTGCATTGGGTTCGGCACATATCCTAAACCTTAGGTTGGTAGCATGCAAAAATAATAAATTCCAGAAGGATTTTGGTTTCTTATTTAGAAGAACTTCTGTTGATTGATCCATACCACTAACTTTCCTGTTTTAATGGTTTACTGCTAATCCCTTAAACTTCACTTCCTCAAACAGTATCTCTTTAGAGTACCTCATCAGGTTTAAGGAAAAGACACTGCCCTTGCACTCACTGAGTGTTTTGTGAGATCATGGTACTCGTGCTCCAGGAATGTCATATCGTATGCAAAAGGTCACTCTTATCTGGTAACAAAACTTCCACTATCACGTTCCCATCTCATAGTGGGGTGATTCAGGGATCACATTGATACATCTTAACTATTTTATAATGCACTTGGATAGCTAATGCAAATACATGTGGAAGAG
>NC_091551.1:17588921-17593921 GCF_042767895.1 Penaeus vannamei | reverse complement strand
GCATTTTCTTGTCCTATGGACACTCTAGGCCACGTGGCTAGAGTTATAAGTATGGCCATATTCTTGGTATTTTTTCTTATTCTTATTATCTCCCATTACATAAACCGACGCTATATCGACGTTAATTTCATCTATTATTATTCAGTACATTTATTTCGACTCGGATTACCTAAGTATTTGTGGGATATATTTGAATATTTAAATAATTTAGATGAATGATGTACAAACATTTTCCCACATATCCCCATCTCTTACATTCCCGCTATTTACCTTCCCTACCATCCTAAACACCCCTTAACCCCCACCCATTATTCCCCAACCCTCACTACCTGTTTTCAATATATCTGTTCAGGCCAATAGCATTCAATTATTTATAGTCGTGATATTTACTTAAAGTAGTATTTCTTTCAAAAGAATGCGTTAATTTTGGTAACTGATTTACCTGTTTTCATGACCTTTTCGGTCTTGTGATTCCTAGGTTTATTATCCGATATCATCTTGAAGTTAAGCTTGGAACGTTATATATTACTTTCTTTTCGTATATATAATTATACAAACAAAGTGTATCTTGTTTATTCGTATTTTTATATGAATATCGAATTTAATTATTATACATAAAAACTTTTATACCTTTTTCAGTGTGGTCACTTCACACATAGTTATTCATATCAAATCAGGTCAGGTCCTGTCAGACAATAACGATACCTCACTTTTTAATGACCTGTATTAGCCTCGATTTTTTTCTTTCCACACTTGTTTATTTATACGTGTACAATATTGTGATTTCATCATTATCCCGTTATCAACGTATTTATGATAGAGTGATGATTTTATTTCCGGTTTGCATTAATATATTGGGAGTTGTAATAATAAGCATAATTCACCGAATTAAATTGTATGATTTTAAGTTATTATTATAGTATATTTGTGCATATTCCGCCATAATTATTTGTTTTCTTTTTAGATATAATTTCTAAAATTATTCAAGTGTGGTAAATTCTTTATTTACTCTAGCGGAAATATGATTACTTACGTTTCGATCACTGTATACTTATTTTTTTTACACATATAATGTTACATCTACTAGCTATTGCCATTTTTAACGAATATTTGGATAAAAACCTCATATGACCTTAATCAGGTAAAATAACCCCCTCACACAAACTGACTTCGCCCGACTTAAAATACATTCAAGCCATTTGTATTTCTTTTTTATTTAGTTATCTCCGTCTTAGAGATTAATTATATTATACAGCTACTACGATTTCATATTGTTCATGATTTTCGCTTTCATAAGTGATCACTAAATGCAAAACTACCTTAGTTATCCAAATGACTTTTCATTTATTTCCCTCAATAAGATAATTGTTAGTATGCCGACCTTATTTTCGAAAATTTTCATTAACCAATCTTAATCACAAACCTCACCTCATCATTATTACATGGTCCTTGGTGACGACCCCCAGCTGGGTATGGGCATGTAATTAGATTAAAGTAATTAATATCAAGTTGTTCTGTATGTGCCAAGCTGCACACATCGCAAGAGGCGATCTATGCGCCACGCATTCTTATAAGACATGAGAGATTATAGCTGGTATTCCCCA
Organism: Penaeus vannamei; assembly: GCF_042767895.1. NCBI lineage: Eukaryota > Metazoa > Arthropoda > Malacostraca > Decapoda > Penaeidae > Penaeus > Penaeus vannamei. The sequence continues at coordinate 17,592,317 of NC_091551.1, read as the reverse complement.
AGAACATGGATGCCCAATTTGCGTTCTGCGTATGAGTTTGTTCGATGGTATCCCTTCTGAGGTTGTGTCAATCATCGCTATTCCTCAGGGAATCTATTTTCAGTTTAAGTATCACTTACAACCACGAGGGTTGTCTTTCAGCTATCAGTTGTCTCAGGGAAGCTGACCCAAACCCACTTGCATCATGCAAGCCGATCTGTTCTGCAACAGACCAGTCACTATTTCATTCATTTTACATACTAATTAAAGTACCATTTTCTATGATTTTGCATAGTAGTTGATTAATATTGCAATTATCGTAAGTTTATTGTTAGTAGTGTGAATGTTTTTTCGTGCAGTAAGATCAGTGATTATTCTCATTAAGCTCAACCTGCATTCCCACCCCTGCCTACATACCTAACCCCACCCCACCCCCATCCTCAGACATACCTCTTTTACCTTTCCCCTCATCCTTCCCGTTCATTACACAAGAATAACATGCGTACTGTTTCCGGAAGATAACCGACTTGCGCCAATCGTGTATTCTTGTCATGCATTACGTTTTATCATGTAAATGTTGTCTTGAGAAAGCATATTTGATGTAATGAATCGCTCCCGAAAGTATGAGGACTGCATTACCAGTTTTCATTATCGCTTTGCCTCAAATTGCTGTTGGTGACGCATGATAGACAACTTCAATGAACTGAGATACATTTACTATTAGTCAGACGTATACCGTATGTACTATTGCACTGCACACTTCTGAACTCTGCATTGTTGCATTAAAAAAAAAAATTGTTCTAAGGAAGTTCGTCGTTCAAGACAAGTCCTTGCGGACTGCGACACCTTTTTCCTTCCTTGTAGTTCTGCACAATGCTTATCCTTTGTAGAATTTCATCTCCTGCTATCTGAGGCAATTGCAGCTCAAGCAAGTCCTTGCAGACTATTGCAACTGTCTTCCTAAGCATGTTCCTGTGTCTATCCTTGGATAATGCATCATTGAAAAAAAAAAGTTGAAAAATCATGCAAATAATTGAATTAACACTGTCATTGCAATCTGATATATTTTGATTATATCTTACGGCACTTGCTATCACATAATCCCCCCCCCCCTTACTGTTTGACCTCCTGTCTCTGTCTCCGGTGTACTTATTTCAGAGAACGCCAGCATCATGCCGTCGAGGGCAACGGTTCGTAGCGTATGCCGAGCGATCTGAGGAATAAGGATTACCTTCCCTGGGGAGTCTCCCCACACGCACGTTACAGCTCGGCGTGCCCCTGGCCTCCCTTTGCCCACAACTGCACCAGCACGAGACACGGCCCATGCCCCACTACCTGACCTCAGCAGAATAAACCTCCAAACCAGAACTGTGTCTCTATAACCCACCAAATCAGGATAAAATAGAAACCCTGACAGATACCATTTCGCAGATCTACAAATATAATGTCTCTCAGATTCCCTAAAGCCTCCATCAAGGTTCATTTTCTTACACCGATAAGCAATCTACCATTTGTGATAAAAAGGAATTTAATAGTTTTATAATGTATTGAAGACAATAGTTTATAACAGTTCACAAACATCTTTAGGCATGAGCTTTATCAGCAGTTAATGCAATTAGCTATATTGTTCAGCAGAGTAAATTCGTTATTGATACACGTCTTCAGATAAGTACTAATATAGTCAATAAAAAAAAATGCAAACGCTTCAACAATCCATCAAAAGATAATGTTGGTGACGGATAGTCATAATTATTAAACTTTTTTCTTTTCAAGACTTTTATCGATATTCTTTAAGTAATGGCAATGTCCAAAGTACTGATATTTTGGTAATCAATAGGTCGCCGTTAATTTAACCAAAGAAGTTGTTATTTGTTCCTACCACCATGTCTACTAGTTGATTCCCAGTGTGCAGTTCCAGAAACGTTTGCCGGAAGTAATTTATGCTAATGTCATGCTTTTACTTTTGCTTGTATCTTCTTTCTCATTTTTGACCATACAAAATGGAAATTGAAAACATAGTTGTGTGCGTTTATATTTCCTGTGTGCACTGTTATGCACCACAGTATCCACACTATTTTTGCAAAAAATATGGAACAATGTTCCATTGACATTTAAGGCAACACATTTCACAGTGCATTCTCAAGCCACGGCAGTGATATGGAATCCTGATCCGGTTTGAAAACGCCTTGCACTAAAGCAGTTTATTAGACCCGTTTGTGGACCGAGTAAAATAGGACAGCGTGTGTGTGTGTTGTTTTTACTGCCAGTTTCGTGTTTGAATGCTAGCGCTAGTATAACAATTAGATTGCAAGAGTCTCCAACTTAGCTTTATGCCTTCAATGTGTATAAAGAGAAAGACAGGCATTTAGATAAATAAACAAATAGGCATGAAAGTAGGCATCCAGGCAAGCAAGCAAGAAAGATGACAGACAGATCGAGAAAGATTTTACGATTATCTTTCACAAATGCCTTGCAAAGATCACCAAAAAATGAAAATAAATAATACAAGGAAATACAGGCATGTGGACACTGTCGTAAAACACAAGGCGAAGGAGACAGCGTGCGAGTGAGATAGTGGTCACTCGGAGGCGATAAAGTAAGATACTTCATGGAGAAAGTCGTAAAAGGTGAAGTATATAATATGTTCGGTGCCGTGGGGGAACTGGGGACGACCCAGACGGTCTTCAGAAGTGCTCTCGTACTGACGCCTTAGACGTGAAGGGGAAAAGGAGCGAGAGAGGGAGTGCGAGGGATGTGGCCTTCAGAGATGGAGAAAGAGAAAGAATGTGGGAGGAACAGAACAAGAGAGGTAGAGATATGAAGGGAGAAATATATATGTGAGAAAGGGAGAGTGGGTGAGAAAATGAGAGACAGAGAGAGGGTGGAAGGAATAGAAGTAAATGTGAGGATGAGAGAAATATGAAAAGATAAAAGAGGGAGTGAGGGTGAGAAGTGAGCCGCATAGAAAGAGAAGAGAAGGAGAGGATGTGGGTTGAAAGGTAGAGGGAGACATAAAAATGGAGGGGGAGAAAAAGAGAGAGAGGGTCATATGAAAGGTGTACGGAGAGATTTGATTTCATTTGAAAAGTTTAAAGGTAACAGAGTATATTTCAAAGGGATTCTTATTATGTCCTTTTAGAGGCTCGCATCCGAGTAGTAAATATACAAAGTTAAATCTTACATGATTCACATTTATAGTCTAGTAACAAATTGCCTATATTGTTCCAATGTTTCCTGTATTTTGATATTATTGCACATTCATTCTATCTCCAAATAAGCACGGTATGGGATCTCGGTGCTCCACAGACTCTACATTTGCTATCCTCCTATGTTTGGCTCACTCCTCCTAACTCCCAGTTATATTTATATCTCATATACATTCTGTCAATGTGTTCTTCCCTCTTCCGTAGGTAAAGT
>NC_091551.1:17543921-17546421 GCF_042767895.1 Penaeus vannamei | reverse complement strand
ACATTTTATGTTGTTGAATGTTATATTATTAACTTCATAATGTATTTATTCTATATTGTCTTTCGCAATGCAATAAAAAAGAAAGCAACTCAGGGAATCCTATAATCATTAGACCCCAAGTACTGGAATCTAATATTCATGGGTTTATGAAAGTATATGGCTCAACTCCATTCTTTATTATCTAATGTTTAGAAAATGGCAGGAGTGCTGCCAAGGAAAAACAGCCAGCCCTGACAGAAAAGATAAAAACGCCATTTTCCAAACATTGGAAAGTAGTGTTTATACTCCTCGCTCTGCCGATTTTACCTTCATTTTCCTCATAAATACCACATCAAATATTGTTCTGTAAGTAAGTAAATGTACTTATTTTCCGGTGCTTACTTTTATGGTAGACATGACCCAATTCGTTGAAAATAGGTGGTTAACTTTTTCATAACTGAGCAACCATGAGAACACACGCTTGACTCACCCAACTGTATGCATTCGCATGCATTGTGTACTACACTCTGCACAGTATTTGTGCATATTTCCTTTGCTTTATTGTTTGTAATACTCTGATAAGACATAGTAGGGCAGCTATGATAGTTTACATGAATTACTGGTGAAATGTGACAGCAAAAGGATGTAATTTTCTGGTACAAAAGTTGTTTTAATGAGCCTAAAACAAATAACTTGATCAAGAAGTATATACAGCATAATATTCGTATAATTTATTCTTTAATCATCTATATACACGATGCAAATTCCCAGCATGTAAGAATGTCACAAACGACTTCATTTTCTTATGGTAGGGTCCAACTGATTGGGTGTTTTCGGCATAAATTGATCTTTTTGAAAATTTCTCTATCCCTCCCCCCCCCCCCCAAAAAAAAAAAATACAGGCATTCTTATTTCTTATTCTTATTATAATCTCTCATCCTTATATGCGGTACAAAATTTTTCGGTTTCCATTTTTTTCTGGATATCTTACGTAACTACTTTAAGAACACCAAAGGGAATTTCTTATATATGTCACATTTACGAGAAGTGCATGAAAAAAATGCAAAAACTAATGCCATCATACAATAGACCTACTATTCAGCTACATAATAAGCTATATTACGTTTATTTCAGACTGAAAATGCATGCAATACGCATAACAATGCAGTGTATAGAATTTTTTTTTTCAACCTAGTATTTTTTACAATAGGGATAACAAAGAACACATGAAATAGTTCTATTTGATAGAATAATGTACTATTTCCCTTTATCATTGCTGTAATGGGGGTTTACAGCATAAAATGCCGATACATACGTATCTACAGATCATTACTGTGCCTTTCATGGCCGTTTTTTTATTATTATTACAAGGATAACTCAAAGAGTTATGAACAGATTTTAATTATTTTCTTACCTGAGGTGTGTCTTAACCTAGCCTAGACGCCATTACATTTTGGTAGTGGTCTGGATTATGATCTGGAACAAGGATTTTGTTTGCTAATTCAAAATACATGGACAAATGTTAATATATTTACCTGAGGTGTGTCTTAGCCTAACTTATACGTTAAGTTTTGTTGATGATACAGATCATTTGGCAAATGTACCCCCATACATCTATTTATTTTATTTATTTATTTATTATTTATTTATTTCATTTTCTTATTTTTTTTTAAAGTTGTATTTATTTATTTATTTGTTTATTATTTTTTTGAGGGGGGGGGGGGGTGCATGTTAAAAATATTTTGCTCAAGGATGAAAGGAAATATGCAAACATAAATAAAATAAAATACTTTATATGACTGTCACATTGTTCATTTGTATTTATATACAAAAAGTTTTTTGTTATTTACTTATATTGTAATATATATATATATATATATATATATATATATATATATATATATGTGTGTGTGTGTGTGTGTGTGTGTGTGTGTGTGTGTGTGTGTGTGTGTGTATTATATATGTGTATGTATATATTATTATTATTATTTATTATTGTTATTTTTTTAAGATTTTAAAGATTCTGATAAAATGAAGGTTGGCCTCACATAATGTGAAAAAATTTATAAGCTCTCTGAAACTCATCTCATATTCCTATTACATCTGATCAGGCAAGGTGGAAAATAATATTTCTGTTGGCAATTTTAGGGGATATAAAGGCCCTGAAACTCTTTGAAAATCGACAAAATGGAAGATTTTGGGTAAAAAAAAAAAAAACATAGGCAATCCCCTTAAGAAGACCTAGTGATTTTTTGGCGATTTTCGCCCCTCTTGCCGAAATTGACTTTAATGCATTTTCAAGTCTCTAGGCCCCCGGTTCTTCCCTGAAAATTTCAAGGCCCGACCGTTATTTTTTAGGCAGCAGCGATTTTCAATGTCACTGAAATATTATATTTTTGATGTTACCTTAGAAAATCAGCAATTGTAACGCAATGATTGGAGATAATTTAAAAATGGTTTCACATAAGATGAGACCAACCTTTTTTTTCGGAATAATTTTTAAAAATCTGGAAAGAAATTT
>NC_091551.1:17522869-17543421 GCF_042767895.1 Penaeus vannamei | reverse complement strand
CCGTCGAGGAGGAGGTTAAAGATCTTGCCCTCGAGTAGGAGGCTAAAGTTCCTGCCGTCGAGGAGGATAAAAATCCTGCCGTCGAGGAGGAAGTTAAAGATCTTGCCGTCGAGGAGGTTAAAGTTCCTGCCATCGAGGAGGGTAAAGCTCCTGTGGTCGAGGAGGTTAAAGTTCCTGCCGTCGAGGAGGAGGGTAAAGATCTCTCCGTCAAGGAGGAGGTTAAAATTCCTGCCATCAAGGATGAGATTAAATCTGCCATCGAGGAGAAGGTTAAAGTTACTGCCGTTGAGGAAGATGCTAAAGATACTGCTGTCGAGGAAATGGGTCCAGCTCCTGCCCTCGAGATGATACAAGCTCCTGCCGTCGAGGAGGATGGTAAAACTCCTGCCGTCGAGGAGGAGGATAAAAATACTGCCTTCTAGGAGGAGGATAAAAATACTGCCTTCTAGGAGGAAGTTAAAGATCTTGCCGTCGAGGAGTTTAATGTTCCTGCCGTCGAGGAGGATAAAAATCCTGCCGTTGTGGAGGAGGTTAAAGTTCCTGCCGTCGAGGAGGAGGTTAACGTTCCTGCCGTCGAGGAGGAGGTTAAAGATCCTGCCCTCGAGTAGGAGGTTAAAGTTCTTGCCTTCGAGGAGGAGGATAAAAATCCAGCCGTCGAGGAGGAAATTAATGATCTTGCCGTCGAGGAGGTTAAAGTTCCTGTCATCGAGGAGGTTAAAGCCCCTGCCGTCGAGTAGGAGAGTAAAGATCTTGCCGTAGAGGAGGAGGTTAAAGTTTTTGCCGTCGGGGAGGTTAAAGTTCGTGTCGTCGAGGAGGAGGTTAAAGGTCCTGTCGTCGAGGAGGAGGTTAAAGTTCCTGCCGTCGGGGAGATTAAAGCTTCTGCCGTTGAGGAGGTAGCAGGTCCTGCAGTTTAGGTTAAAGTTCCTGCCATCAAGGAGGAGATTAAATCTGCCTTCGAGGAGAAGGTTAAAGTTACTGCCGTTGAGGAAGATGCTAAAGATACTGCTGTCGAGGAAATGGGTCCAGCTCCTGCCGTCGAGAAGATACCAGCTCCTGCCGTCGAGGAGGATGGTAAAACTCCTAGCGTCGAGAAGGAGCGTCCATCTCCTGCCGTCGAGGAGGAGGTTAAAGTTCCTGCCGTCGAGGAGGATGATAAAAATCCTGCCGTCGAGGAGGATGTTAAAGATCTTGCCGTCGAGGAGGTTAAAGTACCTGCCGTCGAGGAGGAGGGTAAAGTTCCTGTGGTCGAGGAGGAGGTTAAAGATCTTGCACTCGAGTAGGAGGTTAAAGTTCCTGCCGTCGAGGAGGATAAAAATCCTGCCATCGAAGAGGAAATTAAAGATCTTGCCGTCGAGGAGGTTAAAGTTCCTGCCATCGAGGAGGTTAAAGCTCCTGCCGTCGAGGAGGATAAAAATCCTGCCGTCGAGGAAGATAAAAATCCTGCCGTCGAGGAGGAAGTTAAAGATCTTGCCGTCGAGGAGGAAGTTAAAGTTCCTGCCTTCGGGGAGGTTAAAGTTCGTGTGGTCAAGGAGGAGGTTAAAGGTCATGTCGAGGAGGAGGTTAAACTTCCTGCCGTCTGGGAGATTAAAGCTTCTGCCGTCGAGGAGGTAGCAGGTCCTGCAGTTTAGGTTAAAGTTCCTGCCATCAAGGAGGAGATTAAATCTTCTGCCATCGAGGAGAAGGTTAAAGTTACTGCCGTTGAGGAAGATGCTAAAGATACTGCAGTCGAGGAAATGGGTCCAGCTCCTGCCGTCGAGAAGATACCAGCTCCTGCCGTCAAGGAGGATGATAAAACTCCTAGTGTCAAGAAGGAGCGTCCATCTCCTGCTGTCTATATGGAGGTTATAGTTCCTGCCGTCGAGGATGATGATAAAAATCCTGCCGTCGGGGAGGAAGGTAAAGATCTTGCCGTCGAGGAGGTTAAAGTTCTTGTCGTCGAAGAGGAGGATAAAAATCCTGCCGTCGAGGAAGAAGTTAAAGATCTTGCCATCGAGGAGGTTAAAGTTCCTTCCATCGGGGAGGTTAAAGCTCCTGTGGTCGAGGAGGAGGGTAAAGATCTCCCCGTCAAGGAAGAGGTTAAAGTTCCTGCCATCAAGGATGAGATTAAATCTTCTGCCATCGAGGAGAAGGTTAAAGTTACTGCCGTTAATGCTAAAGATACTGCTGTCGAGGAAATGGGTCCAGCTCCTGCCGTCCAGAATATAAATCTCCTGCCGTCGAGGAGGATGGTAAAACTCCTGGCGTCATCAAGGAGCGTCCAGCTCCTGCCGTCGAGGAGGATTGTAAAACTCCTGCCGTCGAGGAGGATAAAAATCCTGCTCTCGAGGAGGAAGTTAAAGATCTTGCCGTCGAGGAGGTTAAAGTTCCTGCCGTCGAGGAGGAGTATAAAAATCCTGCCGTCGAGGAGGAGGTTAAAGCTCCTACTGTCGAGGAGGAGGTTAACGTTCCTGCCCTCGAGGAGGAGGTTAAAGATCTTGCCCTCGAGTAGGAGGCTAAAGTTCCTGCCGTCGAGGAGGATAAAAATCCTGCCGTCGAGGAGGTTAAAGTTCCTGCCATCGAGGAGGTTAAAGTTCCTGCCGTCGAGGAGGAGGGTAAAGATCTCTCCGTCAAGGAGGAGGTTAAAGTTCCTGCCATCAAGGATGAGATTAAATCTTCTGCCATCGAGGAGAAGGATAAAGTTACAGCCGTTGAGGAAGATGCTAAAGATACTGCTGTCGAGGAAGTGGGTCCAGCTCCTGCCCTCGAGAAGATACCAGCTCCTGCCGTCGAGGAGGATGGTAAAACTCCTGGCGTCGAGAAGGAGCGTCCAGCTCCTGCCGTCGAGGAGGATGGTAAAACTCCTGCCGTCGAGGAGGATAAAAATCCTGCCGTCGAGGAGGAAGTTAAAGATCTTGCCGTCGAGGAGGTTAAAGTTCCTGCCGTCGAGGAGGAGGATAAAAATCCTGCCGTCGAGGAGGAGGTTAAAGTTCCTGCCGTCGAGGAGGAGGTTAAAGTTCCTGCCGTCGAGGAGGAGGTTAAAGTTCCTGCCGTCGAGGAGGATAAAAATCCTGCCGTCGAGGAGGAAGTTAAAGATCTTGCCGTCGAGGAGGTTAAAGTTCCTGCCGTCGAGGAGGAGGGTAAAGATCTTAGCGTCAAGGAGGAGGTTAAAGTTCCTGCCATCAAGGATGAGATTAAATCTTCTGCCATCGAGGAGACGGTTAAAGTTACTGCCGTTGAGGAAGATGCTAAAGATACTGCTGTCGAGGAAATGGGTCAAAATCCTGCCGTCCAGAAGATATAATCTCCTGCCGTCGAAGAGGACGGTATAACTCCTGGCGGCGTCAAGGAGCGTCCAGCTCCTGCCGTCGAGGAGGATGGTAAAACTCCTGCCGTCGAGGAGGAGGATAAAAATCCTGCCGTCGAGGAGGAAGTTAAAGATCTTGCCGTCGAGGAGGTTAAAGTTCCTGCCGTCGAGGAGGATAAAAATCCTGCCGTCGAGGAGGAGGTTAACATTCCTGCCGTCGAGGAGGAGGTTAAAGTTCCTGCCGTCGAGGAGGAGGGTAAAGATCTTGCCCTCGAGTAGGAGGCTAAAGTTCCTGCCGTCGAGGAGGAGGATAAAAATCCTGTCGTCGAGGAGGAAGTTAAAGATCTTGCCGTCGAGGAGGTTAAAGTTCCTGCCATCGAGGAGGAGGGTAAAGATCTATCCGTCAATGAGAAGGTTAAAGTTCCTGCCATCAAGGATGAGATTAAATCTTCTGCCATCGAGAAGGATAAAGTTACAGCCGTTGAGGAAGATGCTAAAGTTCCTGCCGTCGAGGAGGAGGATAAAAATCCTGCCGTCGAGGAGGAGGTTAAAGTTCCTGTAGTCGAGGAGGAGGTTAACGTTCCTGCCGTCGAGGAGGAGGTTAAAGTTCCTGCCGTCGAGGAGGAGGTTAAAGATCTTGCCCTCGAGTAGGAGGTTAAAGTTCCTGCCGTCGAGGAGGAGGATAAAAATCCTGCCGTCGAGGAGGAAATTAAAGATCTTGCCATCGAGGAGGTTAAAGCTCCTGCCGTCGAGGAGGATAAAAATCCTGCTGTCGAGGAGGATAAAAATCCTGCTGTCGAGGAGGATAAAAATCCTGCCGTCGAGGAGGAAGTTAAAGTTCTTGCCATCGTGTAGATTAAAGTTCCTGCCGTCGAGGAGAAGGATAAAAATCCTGCCGTCGAGGAGGAGATTAAAGTTCCTGCCGCGTAGGAGGAGGTTAAAGATCTTGCCCACGAGTAGGAGGCTAAAGTTCCTGCCGTCGAGGAGGAGGATAAAAATCCTGCCGTCGAGGAGGAAGTTAAAGATCTTGCCGTCGAGGAGGTTAAAGTTCCTGCCATCGAGGAGGGTAAAGCTCCTGTGGTCTAGGAGGTTAAAGTTCCTGTCGTCGAGGAGGAGGGTTAAGATCTCTCCGTCAAGGAGGAGGTTAAAGTTCCCGCCATCAAGGATGAGATTAAATCTTCTGCCATCGAGAAGGATTAAGTTACAGCAGTTGAGGAAGATGCTAAAGATACTGCTGTCGAGGAAATGGGTTCAGCTCCTGCCCTAAAGAAAATATAAGCTCCTGCCGTCGAGGAGGATGGTAAAACTCCTGGCGTCGAGAAGGAGCGTCCAGCTCCTGCCGTCGAGGAGGATGGTAAAACTCCTGCCGTCGAGGAGGAGGATAAAAATCCTGCCGTCGAGGAGGAAGTTAAAGATCTTGCCGTCGAGGAGGAGGTTAAAGTTCCTGCCGTCGAGGAGGAGGATAAAAATCCTGCCGTCGAGGAGGAGGATAAAGTTCCTGCCGTCGAGGAGGAGGTTAAAGTTCCTGCCGTCGAGGAGGATAAAAATCCTGCCGTCGAGGAGGAAGTTAAATATCTTGCCGTCGAGGAGGTTAAAGTTCCTGCCTTCGAGAATGTTAAAGCTCCTGCCGTCGAGGAGGAGGGTAAAGATCTCTCCATCAAGGAGGAGGTTAAAGTTCCTGCAATCAAGGAGGAGATTAAATCTTCTGCCATCGAGGAGAAGGTTAAAGTTACTGCCGTTGAGGAAGATGCTAAAGATACTGCTGTCGAGGAAATGGGTCCAGCTCCTGCCGTCCAGAAGATACAATCTCCTGCCGTCGAGGAGGATGGTAAAACTCCTGGCGTCGTGAAGGAGCGTCCAGCTCCTGCCGTCGAGGAGGATGGTAAAACTCCTGCCGTCGAGGAGGATAAAAATCCTGCCGTCGAGGAGGAAGTTAAAGATCTTGCCGTCGAAGAGGTTAAAGTTCCTGCCGTCGAGGAGGATAAAAATCCTGCCGTCGAGGAGGAGGTTAAAGTTCCTGCTGTCAAGGAGGAGATTAACGATCCTACCTTCGAGGAGGAGGTTAAAGAACATGCCCTTGAATAGGAGGCTAAAGTTCCTGCCGTCGAGGAGGAAGATAAAAATCCTGCCGTCGAGGAGGAGGTTAAAAATCTTGCCCTCGAGTAGGAGGTTAAAGTTCCTGCCGTCGAGGAAGTTAAAGATCTTGCCGTCGAGGAGGAAGTTAAAGATCTTTCCGTCAAGGAGGAAGTTAAAGTTCCTGCCGTCGAGGAGGAGGTTAAAGTTCCTGCCGTCGAGGAGGAGGTTAAAGATCCTGCCGTCGAGGAGGAAATAAAAGATCTTGCCGTCGAGGAGGTTAAACTTCCTGCCATCGAGGAGGAGGTTAAAGTTCCTGTGGTCGAGGAGGAGGTTAACGTTCCTGCCGTCGAGGAGGAGGTTAAAGATCCTGCCCTCAAGTAGGAGGTTAAAGTCCCTGCCGTCGAGGAGGAGGTTAAAGATCCTGCCCTCAAGTAGGAGGTTAAAGTTCCTGCCATCGAGGAGGTTAAAGCTCCTGCCTTCGAGGGGGAGGATGAAAATCCTGCCGTCGAGGAGGATAAAAATCCTGCCGTCGAGGAGGAAGTTAAAGATCTTTCCGTCAAGGAGGAAGTTAAAGTTCTTGCCCGTCGAGGAGGAGGATAAAAATCCTGCCGTCGAGGAGGAGATTAAAGTTCCTGTGGTCAAGGAGGAGGTTAAAGTTCCTGCCGTCGAGGAGGAGGTTAAAGATCCTGCCGTCGAGGAGGAAATAAAAGATCTTGCCGTCGAGGAGGTTAAAGTTCCTGCCATCGAGGAGGTTAAAGCACCTGCCGTCGAGGAGGAGGATAAAAATCCTGCCGTCGAGGAGGATAAAAATCCTGCCGTCGAGGAGGAAGTTAAAGACCTTTCCGTCGAGGAGGAAGTTAAAGTTCCTTCCGTCGAGGAGGAGGTTAAAGTTCCTGCTGTCGGGGAGATTAAAGATTCTGTCATTGAGGAGGTAGCAGGTCCTGCAGTTTAGGTTAAAGTTCCAGCCATCAAGGAGGAGATTAAATCTGCCTTCGAGGAGAAGGTTAAAGTTACTGCCGTTGAGGAAGATGCTAAAGATACTGCTGTCGAGGAAATGGGTCCAGCTCCTGCTGTCAAGAAGATACAATCTCCTGCCGTCGAGGAGGATGGTAAAACTCCTAGCGTCGTTAAGGAGGGTCCAGCTCCTGCCGTCGAGGAGGATGGTAAAACTACTGCCGTCGAGGAGGATAAAAACCCTGCCGTCGAGGAGGAAGTTAAAGATCTTGCCGTCGAAGAGGTTAAAGTTCCTGCCGTCGAGGAGGATAAAAATCCTTCCGTCGAGGAGGAGGTTAAAGTTCCTGCTGTCAAGGAGGAGATTAACGATCCTGCCTTCGATGAGAAGGTTAAAGATCATGCCCTTGAATAGGAGGCTAAAGTTCCTGCCGTCGAGGAGGAGGATAAAAATCCTGCCGTCGAGGAGGAGGTTAAAAATCTTACCCTCGAGTAGGAGGTTAAAGTTCCTGCCGTCGAGGAAGTTAAAGATCTTGCCGTCGAGGTTAAAGTTCCTGCCGTCGAGGAGGAGGATAAAAATCCTGCCGTCGAGGAGGAGGTTAAAAATCTTGCCCTCGAGGAGTAGGTTAAAGTTCCTGCCGTCGAGGAGGTTAAAGTTTCTGCCATCGAGAAGGTTAAAGCTCCTGTGGTCGAGGAGGCTAAAGTTCCTGCCGTCGAGGAGGAGGGTAAAGATCTCTCCGTCAAGGAAGAGGTTAAAGTTCCTGACATCAAGGATTAGATTAAATCTTCTGCCATCGAGGAGAAAGTTAAAGTTACTGCCGTTGAGGAAGATGCTAAAGATACTGCTGTCAAGCTCCTGCCGTCGAGAAGATACAATCTCCTGCCGTCGAGGGGGATGGTAAAACTCCTGCCGTCGCGGAGGAGGATAAAACTCCTGCCGTCGAGGAGGAAGTTAAAGATCTTGCCGTCGAGGAGGTTAAAGTTCCTGCCGTCGAGGAGGATGAAAATCCTGCCGTCGAGGAGGATAAAAATCCTGCCGTCGAGGAGGAATTAAAGATCTTTCCGTCAAGGAAGAAGTTAAAGTTCTTGCCGTCGAGGAGGAGGATAAAAATCCTGCCGTCGAGGAGGAGATTAAAGTTCCTGTGGTCAAGGAGGTTAAAGTTCCTGCCGTCGAGGAGGTTAAAGTTCCTGCCGTCGAGGAGGAGGTTAAAGATCCTGCCGTCGAGGAGGAAATAAAAGATCTTGCCGTCGAGGAGGTTAAAGTTCCTGCCATCGAGGAGGTTAAAGCTCATGCCGTCGAGGAGGAGGATAAAAATCCTGCCGTCGAGGAGGATAAAAATCCTGCCGTCGAGGAGGATAAAAATCCTGCCGTCGAGGAGGAAGTTAAAGACCTTTCCGTCGAGGAGGAAGTTAAAGTTCCTTCCGTCGAGGAGGAGGTTAAAGTTCCTGCTGTCGGGGAGATTAAAGATTCTGCCGTTGAGGAGGTAGCAGGTCCTGCAGTTTAGGTTAAAGTTCCAGCCATCAAAGAGGAGATTAAATCTGCCTTCGAGGAGAAGGTTAAAGTTACTGCCGTTGAGGAGGATGCTAAAGATACTTCTGTCGAGGAAATGGGTCCAGCTCCTGCCCTCGAGAAGATACAATCTCCTGCCGTCGAGGAGGATGGTAAAACTCCTAGCGTCGTGAAGGAGGATCCAGCTCCTGCCGTCGAGGAGGATGGTTAAACTGCCGTCGAGGAGGATGAAAATCCTGCCGTCGAGGAGGAAGTTAAAGAACTTGCCGTCGAAGAGGTTATTCCTGCCGTCGAGGTGGATAAAAATCTTGCCGTCGAGGAGGAGGTTAAAGTTCCTGCTGTCAAGGAGGAGATTAACGATCCTGCCTTCGAGGAGGTTAAAGATCATGCCCTTGAATAGGAGGCTAAAGTTCCTGCCGTCGAGGAGGAGGATAAAAATCCTGCTGTCGAGGAGGAGGTTAAAAATCTTGCCCTCGAGTAGGAGGTTAAAGTTCCTGCCGTCGAGGAAGTTAAAGATCTTGCCGTCGAGGAGGAAGTTAAAGATCTTTCCGTCAAGGAGGAAGTTAAAGTTCTTGCCGTCGAGGAGGAGGATAAAAATCCTGCCGTCGAGGAGGAGATTAAAGTTCCTGTGGTCAAGGAGATTAAAGTTCCTGCCGTCGAGGAGGAGGTTAAAGTTCCTGCCGTCGAGGAGGAGGTTAAAGATCCTGCCGTCGAGGAGGAAATAAAAGATCTTGCCGTCGAGGAGGTTAAAGTTCCTGCCATCGAGGAGGTTGAAGCTCCTGCCGTCGAGGAGGATAAAAATCCTGCCGTCGAGGAGGATAAAAATCCTGCCGTCCAGGAGGAAGTTAAAGTTCCTTCCGTCGAGGAGGAGGTTAAAGTTCCTGCTGTCAGGGAGATTAAAGATTCTGCCGTTGAGGAGGTAGCAGGTCCTGCAGTTTAGGTTAAAGTTCCAGCCATCAAAGAGGAGATTAAATCTGCCTTCGAGGAGAAGGTTAAAGTTACTGCCGTTGAGGAAGATGCTAAAGATACTGCTGTCGAGGAAATGGGTCCAGCTCCTGCCCTCGAGAAGATACAATCTCCTGCCATCGAGGAGGATGGTAAAACTCCTGGCGTCGAGAAGGAGCATCCAGCTCCTGCCGTCGAGGAGGATGGTAAAACTCCTGCCGTCGTGTAGAATAAAAATCCTGCCGTCGAGGAGGAAGTTAAATATCTTGCCGTTGAGGATGTTAAAGTTCCTGCCATCGAGGAGGAGGATAAAATTCCTGCTGTCCAGGAGGAGGTTAAAGTTCCTGGCGTCGAGGAGGAGGATAAAAATCCTGCTGTCGAGGAGGAGGTTAAAGTTCCTGCCGTCGAGGAGGAGGAAAATCCTGCCGTCGAGGAGGAAGTTAAAGATCTTGCCGTCGAGGAGGTTAAAGTTCCTGCCGTCGAGGAGGAGGGTAAAGATCTTAGCGTCAAGGAGGAGGTTAAAGTTCCTGCCATCAAGGATGAGATTAAATCTTCTGCCATCGAGGAGACGGTTAAAGTTACTGCCGTTAAGGAAGATGCTAAAGATACTGCTGTCGGGGAAATGGGTCCAAATCCTGCCGTCCAGAAGATATAATCTCCTGCCGTCGAGGAGGACGGTAAAACTCCTGGCGGCGTCAAAGAGCGTCCAGCTCCTGCCGTCAAGGAGGATGGTAAAACTCCTGCCGTCGAGGACGAGGATAAAAATCCTGCCGTCGAGGAGGAAGTTAAAGATCTTGCCGTCGAGGAGGTTAAAGTTCCTGCCGTCGAGGAGGATAAAAATCCTGCCGTCGAGGAGGAGGTTAACATTCCTGCCGTCGAGGAGGAGGTTAAAGTTCCTGCCATCGAGGAGGAGGTTAAAGATCTTGCCCTCGAGTAGGAGGCTAAAGTTACTGCCCTCGAGGAGGAGGATAAAGATCTTGCCGTCGAGGAGGTTAAAGTTCCTGCCATCGAAGTGGGTAAAGCTCCTGTGGTCGAGGAGGTTAAAGTTCCTGCCGTCGAGGAGGAGGGTAAAGATCTCTCCGTCAAGGAGGAGTTTAAATTTCCTGCCATCAAGGATGAGATTAAATCTTCTGCCATCGAGAAGGATAAAGTTACAGCCGTTGAGGAAAATGCTAAAGTTTCTGCCGTCGAGGAGGAGGATAAAAATCCTGCCGTCGAGGAGGAGGTTAAAGTTCCTGTGGTCGAGGAGGAGGTTAACGATCCTGCCGTCGAGGAGGAGGTTAAAGTTCCTGCCGTCGAGGAGGTTAAAGATTTTGCCCTCGAGTAGGAGGTTAAAGTCCCTGCCGTCGAGGAGGAGGATAAAAATCCTGCCGTCGAGGAGGAAATTAAAGATCTTGCCATCGAGGAAGTTAAAGCTCCTGCCATCGAAGAGGAGGATAAAAATCCTGCTGTCGAGGAGGATAAAAATCTTGCCGTCGAGGAGGATAAAAATCCTGCCGTCGAGGAGGAAGTTAAAGTTCTTGCCATTGTGAAGATTAAAGCTCCTGCCGTCGAGGAGAAGGATAAAAATCCTGCCGTCGAGGAGGAGATTAAAGTTCCTGCCGTCTAGGAGGAGGTTAAAGATCTTGCCCACGAGTAGGAGGCTAAAGTTCCTGCCGTCGAGGAGGAGGATAAAAATCCTGCAGTCGAGGAGGAAGTTAAAGATCTTGCCGTCGAGGAGGTTAAAGTTCCTGCCATCGAGGACGGTAAAGCTCCTGTGGTGTAGGAGGTTAAAGTTCCTGCCGTCGAGGAGGAGGGTTAAGATCTCTTCGTCAAGGAGGAGATTAAAGTTCCCGCCATCAAGGATGAGATTAAATCTTCTGCCATCGAGAAGGATAAAGTTACAGCAGTTGAGGAAGATGCTAAAGATACTGTTGTCGAGGAAATGGGTCCAGCTCCTGCCCTAAAGAAAATATAAGCTCCTTCCGTCGAGGAGGATGGTAAAACTCCTGGCGTCGAGAAGGAGCGTCCAGCTCCTGCCGTCGAGGAGGATGGTAAAACTCCTGCCGTCGAGGAGGAAGTTAAAGATCTTGCCGTCGAGGAGGTTAAAGTTCCTGCCGTCGAGGAGGATAAAAATCCTGCCATCGAGGAGGAGGTTAAAGTTCCTGTGGTCGAGGAGGAGGTTAACGTTCCTGCCGTCGAGGAGGAGGTTAAAGTTCCTGCCGTCGAGGAGGAGGTTAAAGATCCTGCCCTCAAGTCGGAGGTTAAAGTCCCTGCCGTCGAGAAGGAGGTTAAAGATCCTGCCCTCAAGTAGGAGGTTAAAGTTCCCTCCATCGAGGAGGTTAAAGCTCCTGCCGTCGAGGGGGAGGATGAAAATCCTGCCGTCGAGGAGGATAAAAATCCTGCCGTCGAGGAGGAAGTTAAAGATCTTTCCGTCAAGGAGGAAGTTAAAGTTCTTGCCCGTCGAGGAGGAGGATAAAAATCCTGCCGTCGAGGAGGAGATTAAAGTTCATGTGGTCAAGGAGGAGGTTAAAGTTCCTGCCGTCGAGGAGGAGGTTAAAGATCCAGCCGTCGAGGAGGAAATAAAAGATCTTGCCGTCGAGGAGGTTAAAGTTCCTGCCATCGAGGAGGTTAAAGCTCCTGCCGTCGAGGAGGAGGATAAAAATCCTGCCGTCGAGGAGGATAAATATCCTGCCGTCGAGGAGGATAAAAATCCTGCCGTCGAGGAGGAAGTTAAAGACCTTTCCGTCGAGGAGGAAGTTAAAGTTCCTTGCGTCGAGGAGGAGGTTAAAGTTCCTGCTGTCGGGGAGATTAAAGATTCTGCCGTTGAGGAGGTAGCAGGTCCTGCAGTTTAGGTTAAAGTTCCAGCCATCAAAGAGGAGATTAAATCTGCCTTCGAGGAGAAGGTTAAAGTTACTGCCGTTGAGGAGGATGCTAAAGATACTGCTGTCGAGGAAATGGGTCCAGCTCCTGCCCTCGAGAAGATACAATCTCCTGCCGTCGAGGAGGATGGTAAAACTCCTAGCGTCGTGAAGGAGGTTCCAGCTCCTGCCGTCGAGGAGGATGGTAAAACTCCTGCCGTCGAGGAGGGTAAAAATCCTGCCGTCGAGGAGGAAGTTAAAGATCTTGCCGTCGAAGAGGTTAAAGTTCCTGCCGTCGAGGAGGATAAAAATCCTGCCGTCGACGAGGAGGTTAAAGTTCCTGCTGTCAAGGAGGAGATTAACGATCCTACCTTCGAGGAGGAGGTTAAAGAACATGCCCTTGAATAGGAGGCTAAAGTTCCTGCCGTCGAGGAGGAAGATAAAAATCCTGCCGTCGAGGAGGAGGTTAAAAATCTTGCCCTCGAGTAGGAGGTTAAAGTTCCTGCCGTCGAGGAAGTTAAAGATCTTGCCGTCGAGGAGGAAGTTAAAGATCTTTCCGTCAAGGAGGAAGTTAAAGTTCCTGCCGTCGAGGAGGAGGTTAAAGTTCCTGCCGTCGAGGAGGAGGTTAAAGATCCTGCCGTCGAGGAGGAAATAAAAGATCTTGCCGTCGAGGAGGTTAAACTTCCTGCCATCGAGGAGGAGGTTAAAGTTCCTGTGGTCGAGGAGGAGGTTAACGTTCCTGCCGTCGAGGAGGAGGTTAAAGTTCCTGCCGTCGAGGAGGAGGTTAAAGATCCTGCCCTCAAGTAGGAGGTTAAAATCCCTGCCGTCGAGGAGGAGGTTAAAGATCCTGCCCTCAAGTAGGAGGTTAAAGTTCCTGCCATCGAGGAGGTTAAAGCTCCTGCCTTCGAGGGGGAGGATGAAAATCCTGCCGTCGAGGAGGAAGTTAAAGATCTTTCCGTCAAGGAGGAAGTTAAAGTTCTTGCCCGTCGAGGAGGAGGATAAAAATCCTGCCGTCGAGGAGGAGATTAAAGTTCCTGTGGTCAAGGAGGAGGTTAAAGTTCCTGCCGTCGAGGAGGAGGTTAAAGATCCTGCCGTCGAGGAGGAAATAAAAGATCTTGCCGTCGAGGAGGTTAAAGTTCCTGCCATCGAGGAGGTTAAAGCACCTGCCGTCGAGGAGGAGGATAAAAATCCTGCCGTCGAGGAGGATAAAAATCCTGCCGTCGAGGAGGATAAAAATCCTGCCGTCGAGGAGGAAGTTAAAGACCTTTCCGTCGAGGAGGAAGTTAAAGTTCCTTCCGTCGAGGAGGAGGTTAAAGTTCCTGCTGTCGGGGAGATTAAAGATTCTGTCGTTGAGGAGGTAGCAGGTCCTGCAGTTTAGGTTAAAGTTCCAGCCATCAAGGAGGAGATTAAATCTGCCTTCGAGGAGAAGGTTAAAGTTACTGCCGTTGAGGAAGATGCTAAAGATACTGCTGTCGAGGAAATGGGTCCAGCTCCTGCTGTCAAGAAGATACAATCTCCTGCCGTCGAGGAGGATGGTAAAACTCCTAGCGTCGTTAAGGAGGGTCCAGCTCCTGCCGTCGAGGAGGATGGTAAAACTACTGCCGTCGAGGAGGATAAAAATCCTGCCGTCGAGGAGGAAGTTAAAGATCTTGCCGTCGAAGAGGTTAAAGTTCCTGCCGTCGAGGAGGATAAAAATCCTTCCGTCGAGGAGGAGGTTAAAGTTCCTGCTGTCAAGGAGGAGATTAACGATCCTGCCTTCGATGAGAAGGTTAAAGATCATGCCCTTGAATAGGAGGCTAAAGTTCCTGCCGTCGAGGAGGAGGATAAAAATCCTGCCGTCGAGGAGGAGGTTAAAAATCTTACCCTCGAGTAGGAGGTTAAAGTTCCTGCCGTCGAGGAAGTTAAAGATCTTGCCGTCGAGGTTAAAGTTCCTGCCGTCGAGGAGGAGGATAAAAATCCTGCCGTCGAGGAGGAGGTTAAAAATCTTGCCCTCGAGGAGTAGGTTAAAGTTCCTGCCGTCGAGGAGGTTAAAGTTTCTGCCATCGAGAAGGTTAAAGCTCCTGTGGTCGAGGAGGCTAAAGTTCCTGTGGTCGAGGAGGAGGGTAAAGATCTCTCCGTCAAGGAAGAGGTTAAAGTTCCTGACATCAAGGATTAGATTAAATCTTCTGCCATCGAGGAGAAAGTTAAAGTTACTGCCGTTGAGGAAGATGCTAAAGATACTGCTGTCAAGCTCCTGCCGTCGAGAAGATACAATCTCCTGCCGTCGAGGGGGATGGTAAAACTCCTGCCGTCGCGGAGGAGGATAAAACTCCTGCCGTCGAGGAGGAAGTTAAAGATCTTGCCGTCGAGGAGGTTAAAGTTCCTGCCGTCGAGGAGGATGAAAATCCTGCCGTCGAGGAGGATAAAAATCCTGCCGTCGAGGAGGAATTAAAGATCTTTCCGTCAAGGAAGAAGTTAAAGTTCTTGCCGTCGAGGAGGAGGATAAAAATCCTGCCGTCGAGGAGGAGATTAAAGTTCCTGTGGTCAAGGAGGTTAAAGTTCCTGCCGTCGAGGAGGTTAAAGTTCCTGCCGTCGAGGAGGAGGTTAAAGATCCTGCCGTCGAGGAGGAAATAAAAGATCTTGCCGTCGAGGAGGTTAAAGTTCCTGCCATCGAGGAGGTTAAAGCTCATGCCGTCGAGGAGGAGGATAAAAATCCTGCCGTCGAGGAGGATAAAAATCCTGCCGTCGAGGAGGATAAAAATCCTGCCGTCGAGGAGGAAGTTAAAGACCTTTCCGTCGAGGAGGAAGTTAAAGTTCCTTCCGTCGAGGAGGAGGTTAAAGTTCCTGCTGTCGGGGAGATTAAAGATTCTGCCGTTGAGGAGGTAGCAGGTCCTGCAGTTTAGGTTAAAGTTCCAGCCATCAAAGAGGAGATTAAATCTGCCTTCGAGGAGAAGGTTAAAGTTACTGCCGTTGAGGAGGATGCTAAAGATACTTCTGTCGAGGAAATGGGTCCAGCTCCTGCCCTCGAGAAGATACAATCTCCTGCCGTCGAGGAGGATGGTAAAACTCCTAGCGTCGTGAAGGAGGATCCAGCTCCTGCCGTCGAGGAGGATGGTTAAACTGCCGTCGAGGAGGATGAAAATCCTGCCGTCGAGGAGGAAGTTAAAGAACTTGCCGTCGAAGAGGTTATTCCTGCCGTCGAGGTGGATAAAAATCTTGCCGTCGAGGAGGAGGTTAAAGTTCCTGCTGTCAAGGAGGAGATTAACGATCCTGCCTTCGAGGAGGAGGTTAAAGATCATGCCCTTGAATAGGAGGCTAAAGTTCCTGCCGTCGAGGAGGAGGATAAAAATCCTGCTGTCGAGGAGGAGGTTAAAAATCTTGCCCTCGAGTAGGAGGTTAAAGTTCCTGCCGTCGAGGAAGTTAAAGATCTTGCCGTCGAGGAGGAAGTTAAAGATCTTTCCGTCAAGGAGGAAGTTAAAGTTCTTGCCGTCGAGGAGGAGGATAAAAATCCTGCCGTCGAGGAGGAGATTAAAGTTCCTGTGGTCAAGGAGATTAAAGTTCCTGCCGTCGAGGAGGAGGTTAAAGTTCCTGCCGTCGAGGAGGAGGTTAAAGATCCTGCCGTCGAGGAGGAAATAAAAGATCTTGCCGTCGAGGAGGTTAAAGTTCCTACCATCGAGGAGGTTGAAGCTCCTGCCGTCGAGGAGGATAAAAATCCTGCCGTCGAGGAGGAAGTTAAAGTTCCTTCCGTCGAGGAGGAGGTTAAAGTTCCTGCTGTCAGGGAGATTAAAGATTCTGCCGTTGAGGAGGTAGCAGGTCCTGCAGTTTAGGTTAAAGTTCCAGCCATCAAAGAGGAGATTAAATCTGCCTTCGAGGAGAAGGTTAAAGTTACTGCCGTTGAGGAAGATGCTAAAGATACTGCTGTCGAGGAAATGGGTCCAGCTCCTGCTGTCGAGAAGATACAATCTCCTGCCGTCGAGGAGGATGGTAAAACTCCTAGCGTCGTGAAGGAGGGTCCAGCTCCTGCCGTCGAGGAGGATGGTTAAACTGCCGTCGAGGAGGATAAAAATCCTGCCGTCGAGGAGGAAGTTAAAGATCTTGCCGTCGAAGAGGTTATTCCTGCCGTCGAGGAGGATAAAAATCCTTCCGTCGAGGAGGAGGTTAAAGTTCCTGCTGTCAAGGAGGAGATTAACGATCCTGCCTTCGAGGAGGAGGTTAAAGATCATGCCCTTGAATAGGAGGCTAAAGTTCCTGCCGTCGAGGAGGAGGATAAAAATCCTGCTGTCGAGGAGGAGGTTAAAAATCTTGCCCTCGAGTAGGAGGTTAAAGTTCCTGCCGTCGAGGAAGTTAATGATCTTGCCGTCGAGGAGGAAGTTAAAGATCTTTCCGTCAAGGAGGAAGTTAAAGTTCTTGCCGTCGAGGAGGAGGATAAAAATCCTGCCGTCGAGGAGGAGATTAAAGTTCCTGTGGTCAAGGAGGAGGTTAAAGTTCCTGCCGTCGAGGAGGAGGTTAAAGTTCCTGCCGTCGAGGAGGAGGTTAAAGATCCTGCCGTCGAGGAGGAAATAAAAGATCTTGCCGTCGAGGAGGTTAAAGTTCCTGCCATCGAGGAGGTTGAAGCTCCTGCCGTCGAGGAGGAGGATAAAAATCCTGCCGTCGAGGAGGATAAAAATCCTGCCGTCGAGGAGGATAAAAATCCTGCCGTCGAGGAGGATAAAAATCCTGCCGTCGAGGAGGAAGTTAAAGACCTTTCCGTCGAGGAGGAAGTTAAAGTTCCTTCCGTCGAGGAGGAGGTTAAAGTTCCTGCTGTCGGGGAGATTAAAGATTCTGCCGTTGAGGAGGTAGCAGGTCCTGCAGTTTAGGTTAAAGTTCCAGCCATCAAGGAGGAGATTAAATCTGCCTTCGAGGAGAAGGTTAAAGTTACTGCCGTTGAGGAAGATGCTAAAGATACTGCTGTCGAGGAAATGGGTCCAGCTCCTGCTGTCGAGAAGATACAATCTCCTGCCGTCGAGGAGGATGGTAAAACTCCTAGCGTCGTGAAGGAGGGTCCAGCTCCTGCCGTCGAGGAGGATGGTAAAACTCCTGCCGTCGAGGATAAAAATCCTGCCGTCGAGGAGAAAGTTCAAGATCTTGCCGTCGAAGAGGTTAAAGTTCCTGCCGTCGAGGAGGATAAGAATCCTTCCGTCGAGGAGGAGGTTAAAGTTCCTGCTGTCAAGGAGGAGATTAACGATCCTGCCTTCGATGAGGAGGTTAAAGATCATGCCCTTGAATAGGAGGCTAAAGTTCCTGCCGTCGAGGAGGAGGATAAAAATCCTGCCGTCGAGGAGGAGGTTAAAAATCTTGCCCTCGAGTAGGAGGTTAAAGTTCCTGCCGTCGAGGAAGTTAAAGATCTTGCCGTCGAGGAGGTTAAAGTTCCTGCCGTCGAGGAGGAGGATAAAAATCCTGCCGTCGAGGAGGAGGTTAAAAATCTTGCCCTCGAGTAGGAGGTTAAAGTTCCTGCCGTCGAGGAGGTTAAAGTTTCTGCCATCGAGGAGGTTAAAGCTCCTGTGGTCGAGGAGGCTAAAGTTCCTGCCGTCGAGGAGGAGGTTAAAGGTCCTGTCGTCGAGGAGGAAGTTGAAGATCTTGCCGTCGAGGAGGGTAAAGTTCCTGCAGTCGAGGCGGAGGTTATAGTTCCTGCCGTTGAGGAGGAGGTTAAAGGTCCTGTCGTCGAGGAGGAGGTTAAAGGTACTGTCGTCGAGGAGGATAAAAATCCTGCCGTCGAGGAGGAAGTTGAAGATCTTGCCGCCGAGGAGGTTAAAGTTCCTGCCATCGAGGAAGTTATAGTTCCTGCCGTCGAGGAGGAGGTTAAAGTTCCTGCCGTTGAGGAGGAGGTTAAAGTTCCTGTCGATGAGGAGGAAGTTAAAGACCTTGCCGTCGAGTAGGAGGTTAAAGCTCCTGCCGATGAGGAGGAGGTTAAAGATCTTGCCCTCGAGTAGGAGGTTAAAGTTCCTGCCATCGAGGAGGTTAAAGTTCCTGTGATCGAGGAGGAGGTTAAAAATCTTGCCGTCGAGGAAGAGGTTAAAGTTCCTGTCGTAGAGGAAAAGGTTAAAGCCCTGCCGTCGAGGAGGTTAAATTTCCGGCTGTCAAGGAAGAGGTTAAAGTTCCCGCCATCGAGGAGGAGGTTAAAGTTCCAGCTCCTACCGTCGAGGAGGATGGTAAAACTCCTGCCGTCTTGGAGATTTAAGCTTCTGCCGCCGAGGAGGACGTACCAGGTCCTGCCGTCGAGGAGGTTAAAGTTCCTGCCATCAAGGAGGAGGTTAAAGTTCCTGCCATCAAGGAGGAGTTTAAAGTTCCTGTCGTTGAGGAAGATTCTAAAGATACTGCCGTCGAGGAAGAGGGTCCAGCTCCTGCCGTCGAGGAGGAGGTTAAAACTCCTGCCGTAGAGGAAGACATTAAAGCTACTGCTTTCGAAAAGGAGGTATTAGGTATTGCTGTCGAAGAGAATGGTAAAATTCCTGCCGTCGAGGAGGAGATTACAGTTCCTGCCGACGAGGAGGAGGTTAAAGCTCCTACCGTCGAGGAGGAAGTTAAAGTTCCTGCCATCATGGAGGTTAAATATCTTGCCGTTGAGGAGGAGGTTAAAGTTTCTGTCGTCGAGGAGGAGGTTAAAGGTCCTGTCGTCAAGGAAGAGGTTAAAGTTCCTCCCGTCGAGGAGGAGGTTAAAGCTCCTGCCGTCGAGGAGGAAGTTAAAGTTCCTGCCGTCATGGAGGTTAAATATCTTGCCGTTGAGGAGGAGGTTAAAGTTCCTGTCGTCGAGGAGGAGGTTAAAGGTCCTGTCGTCGAGGAGGAGGTTAAAGGTCCTTTCGTCGAGGAGGAGGTTAAAGGTCCTGTCGTCGAGGAGGAGGTTAAAGTTCCAGCTCCTACCGTCGAGGAGGAGGGTCCAGCTCCTGCAGTGGAGGAGATACCAGCTCTTGCCGTCGAGGAGAATGATAAAACTCCTGGTACGACATTCTGCGGTCGAAGATGAGATTCGACAGGGAGGTTCCAGCTTCTCGAGGCATTTATTCATTGCCAGCATAGATAGGCAAATTGTATTAAACTGCAATCCTAAAAAAGTTGGCATTTTAGTATTAACGGAGTATAGAACAGATTGGCTATGAAAACTAGATAAATATATATATATATATATATATATATATATATATATATATATATATATATATATATACATATATATATATATATATATATATATATATATATATATATATATATATATATATATATATATATATATATATATATATATATATATATATATATATATATATATATATTCATATATATATATATATATATATATATATATATATATATATATATATGAATATATATATATATATATATATATATATATATATATATATATATATATATATATATATATATATATATATATATATATATATATATATATATATATATATATATATATATATATATATATATATATATATATATATATATATATATATATATATATATATATATATATTTTCATATATATATATATATATATATATATATATATATATGCATATATATCTATATACACATCTCTCTCTCTCTCTCTCTCTCTCTCTCTCTCTATATATATATATATATATATATATATATATATATATATATATATATATATATATGTATATACATATATATATATACATATATATATATACATATATATATATATTTATATTTGTATGTATATATATATATATATTTGTATGTAATTATGTATAGATAGACATATATATCTATATATATATATTTGGGTTTGCATATTATATGCCACAGATGTCGGTCACATATTCTAAATTTTATATTAACACCCCCCCCCCCAAAAAAAAAAAAAAAAAAAAAAATCTTATGTTGTGAAATTGGAAATTAATATTATCACCTTATATTCAAATCAATCCTTTAACACAACTACTTAGTAGCACTGCCACCATCTGGGTTTTGTTTAAATAAGGAGGTATCCCAAAACCATCCTCCCCTATTTTGGTGACTGGGTCTTCGCAATGTTTGGTAGTATTAATGGAATAGGGTCTATATAAAGATTATTCCAGTTTAAAATAGTTATTTCTACATGAAATTTGATGGTTACATGGTTACATCCTGGCCATCATATGTCAAGGAACAAAAATTTATATTTTCTCTCCCTAGAGTAAACAAAAAATAAACTCGGCTTGTCTTAAACTAGACTCAAGGACCACTACATCACTTCCCGTCCCCAGTACCATATTCTGAACATCAATCTCCCTTCAAGGAACAACATGTAGTGACTAAATTAGACTTACTGATAATAGATTACGATAACTAAACTGTTTAGGACTCTGCTGGACTTGGGCCGGGGGGGGGGAGGCCCTTCGCCTAACACTTTTTTCATAGAGGACTCAGTTACAAAGTACATGTATGGGTATTTCCCCCCATTCTTACACAGGTTAACATCTCCCTATGACCACATTTCTACCGTTAAATCCGCGCTCGACAGGAGTTCTCTCTGCCTTACCTGGGGTGATGGCATTTCAAAGAGGACTGACTACTTCCTTGTGCCCTTATCCCAGTGTTGCCACTATTCCTCCTCACAACAACCCCCCCCCCCTTTCCAAAAATGTACCCGGTCCAGCATGATCAGGAAAAACATCCCCGACAATCTGTCTACAATTTACTGGGCAATAAATCTTACAGTATTCAAAATAGGGCTAAATATAAGTGGCAGCATTACAACCGTCCTCTGCTTCTAGAAGCCCGTCGAAAATTCTTTAAATCTGAATGTCAAATCAACGGTTTTGACGCATACACAACCACATATATGGCAGAAAAAAAACACAATGCACAAACCGTGAGACCTTTCACATCCTAAGCAAGGAGGATGTCACCATTTTGCCTTCTGACAAAGGCAACTCGGAGGTGGTCCACGACCGTGCCTCCT
>NC_091551.1:17485369-17487869 GCF_042767895.1 Penaeus vannamei | reverse complement strand
TGTGTGCGTGTGTGACTATCTATATGTCTATCTATCTATCTATCTATCTATATATATATATATATACATATATATATGCTTATATACATAGAAATACACACACACACCTGTGCGCGCGCGCGTGCACATACATTTGTATGTGTGTGTGTGTGTGTGCATATGTGTGTGCGTAAAGATACATAGAGACATAGATAGATAGATAGATAAACAGATAGACAGATACAAGGACAGACAAACAAAATGCATGCATACATGTATTCATGCATATATGAAATATAATTGCTATAGTAATGAACCAGAACATGTGATAAAATAGGTGTTTACGCTGAAAAAAAGTAAATTTGGATTATGATTTGTTATATACACGCTCTAATCCGTGCCAAGCTCGTGATCAACAGGAATAATTCATTTTTGACCCCGCCTACAATGGCAATGATAATAGCAATAGGAATAATAATAAAGAAAAAAATAATGATAGTGCCCATAACAATGACAGTAATGATAATAATAATAATAATGATAACAATTATAATAATGATGATGATGATAGTAATGTTGGTAATAATACTAATAACAGTTATGTTAATAAGAGTAGTAATGATAAAAACAAAAACGAATACAGTACAATCAAAAACAATGAAAATAATATTGACAGTGATAATGATAATTAAATTATATATAATAATTATGATAATAATTATGTTAATAATTATAGTACTAACAGCAATGATAATGATGACAATAGTATTAATGATAACGGTAATGATGATACTAAGCGTACTGATAGCGATATGAACAAAAACAACAGCAATAACAGTACTGTTAAGAATAATAATTACAATAAAAAATCATTAATAATCATTATATATATTGTTATCTATAAAACTATAGTCACAATAATGATTGTTATGATTAAGATAATAAAAATAAAAGTGATAATAACAATAAGAAAATTATGATAATAATAATGAAAAGATCAGGATAAAGAATTTAATAAACAAGAAAATGATAAGTGATGTTAATAAAAAAAATTATATCCTAATAATGATGAAAATAATAACAGGATCGATGTTAATAGTTATAATTAACCGCATTTGTTATTATTATTATCATTATCACTGTCACCATCACTATCACTATCATCACCATCATCATCATCATACTTGTTATCATCTTTATTATCATTATTATTATTATCATTATCATTATCAAAATGATAATTGTAATCTTATTTATTGTTATCATCAACTACCATCATCATCATCGTAACAGATACAATTATTTTTACTCTTGAATCAACAACTACAAATACTAATATTAATGACCATATCAGAATTGATATTAAAAGATCATGAAAGAACAACAGTAAAGAAAGGCGGAACAACGAGATGGGGAAGTCTATAGAATAAAGTGATAATGATAATTAAATTATTTATAATAATTATGATAATAATTATGTTAATAATTATAGTACTAACAGCAATGATAATGTTGACAATAGTATTAATGATAACGGTAATGATGATACTAAGCGTACTGATAGCGATATGAACAAAAACAACAGCAATAACAGTACTGATAAGAATAATAATTACAATAAAAAATCATTAATAATCATTATATATATTGTTATCTATAAAACTATAGTCACAATAATGATTGTTATGATTAAGATAATAAAAATAAAAGTGATAATAACAATAACAAAATTATGATAATAAAGATGAAAAGATCAGGATAAGGAATTTAATAAACAAGAAAATGATAAGTGATGTTAATAAAAAAAAAATTATATCCTGATAATGTTGAAAATAATAATAACAGGATCGATGTTAATAGTTATAATTAACCGCATTTGTTATTATTATCATTATCACTGTCACCATCACTATCACTATCATCACCATCATCATCACCATACTTGTTATCATCTTTATTATCATTATTATTATTATCATTATCATTATCAAAATGATAATTGTAATCTTATTTATTGTTATCATCAACTACCATCATCATCATCGTAACAGATACAATTATTTTTACTCTTGAATCAACAACTACAAATACTGATATTAATGACCATATCAGAATTGATATTAAAAGATCATGAAAGAACAACAGTAAAGAAAGGCGGAACAACGAGATGGGGAAGTCTATAGAATAAAGAAGAATGCCACAAACGCGCCCCCAAATGCCAAATTTAAGCGAACAGAGAATCCCTCTTAAGTTGGATCTGATCTTCTGTCCTGAACTCAGAGTCTCAGGGATTAAGTAAATCCTTCGAAAATATCCTGTGAAGGTCTTCCTTTACTGTGCTCCTTTGTCTGTATGGAAATGACATTGTAGATCTTCGTTTTTTATACTATGAGACAGAGAGAGAGAGATGAATAGAAGAATAAACATGCAGATAGGGAGACAGATCTGAATTTAGAATATCCCGTAAACAAATGACCACTCGAAGGCAGATTTTTGTATCGTATTTCAGTAATTAAGCCCT